>NC_069500.1:991240911-991250911 GCF_027579735.1 Bombina bombina
CTAATATAGCTACAATATAAATTATAATTACATTGTAGCTATTTTAGGATTTATATTTATTTTACAGGTAACTTTGTAATTATTTTAACCAGGTACAATAGCTATTAAAGAGTTAATAACTATTTAATAGTTACCTAGTTAAAATAATTACAAAATTACCTGTAAAATAAATCCTAACCTAAGTTACAATTAAACCTAACACTACACTATCAATAAATAAATTAAATAAAATACCTACAATTACCTACAATTAAACCTAACACTACACTATCAATAAATTAATTAAATACAATACCTACAAATAAATACATTTAAATAAACTAACTAAAGTACAAAAAATAAAAAAGAACTAAGTTACAAAAAATAAAAAAAATATTTACAAACATTAGAAAAATATTACAACAATTTTAAACTAATTACACCTACTCTAAGCCCCCTAATAAAATAACAAAGACCCCCAAAATAAAAAAATGCCATACCCTATTCTAACTTAAAAAAGTTCAAAGCTCTTTTACCTTACCAGCCCTTAAAAGGACCTTTTGTGGGGCATGCCCCAAAGAATTCAGCTCTTTTGCCTGTAAAAAAAAACATACAATACCCCCCCAACATTACAACCCACCACCCACATACCCCTAATCTAACCCAAACCCCCCTTAAATAAACCTAACACTAAGCCCCTGAAGATCATCCTACCTTATCTTCACCACGCCGGGTTCACAGATCGATCCAGAAGAGCTCCTCCGATGTCATGATCCAAGCCCAAGCGGGGGGCTGAAGATGTCCATGATCCGACTGAAGTCTTCATCCAAGCGGGAGCTGAAGAGGTCCATGATCGGGCTGAAGTCTTCTATCAAGCGGCATCTTCAATCTTCTTTCTTCCGGATCCATGTTCATCCCGCCAATGCGGAACATCCATCTTCACCGACGACTTCCCGACGAATGACGGTTCCTTTAAGGGACGTCATCCAAGATGGCGTCCCTCGAATTCCGATTGGCTGATAGGATTCTATCAGCCAATCGGAATTAAGGTAGGAAAATTCTGAATCCGATCAGCCAATCAGATTGAGCTTGCATTCTATTGGCTGTTCCGATCAGCCAATAGAATGCAAGCTCAATCTGATTGGCTGATCCAATCAGCCAATCGGATTGAACTTGAATCTGATTGGCTGATTCCATCAGCCAATCAGAATTTTCCTACCTTAATTCCGATTGGCTGATAGAATCCTATCAGCCAATCGGAATTCGAGGGACGCCATCTTGGATGACGTCCCTTAAAGGAACCGTCATTCGTCGGGAAGTCATCGGTGAAGATGGATGGATCCGCGCTGGAGGTCTTGAAGATCAGCCGGTCGTCATCGGATTAAAGAACATAGAAGATGCGGCTTGGATGAAGATGTTTGCCGATCCGGATGTCCTCTTCTGCCCGCTTGGATCAAGAATTCAGCCGGAGGATGGACGTCACTCTTCAGCCCCCGCTTGGGCTTGGATCAAGATTTCGGAGGCTTGGATGAAGACTTCGGAGGACGGATCGGTGAACCTGGCATGGTGAAGATAAGGTAGGAAGATCTTCAGGGGCTTAGTGTTAGGTTTATTTAAGGGGGGTTTGGGTTAGATTAGGGGTATGTGGGTGGTGGGTTGTAATGTTGGGGGGGGGGGTATTGTATGGTTTTTTTTACAGGCAAATGAGCTGAATTATTTGGGGCATGCCCCACAAATTGCCCTTTTCAGGGCTGGTAAGGTAAAAGAGCTTTGAACTTTTTTAATTTAGAATAGGGTAGGGCATTTTTTTATTTTGGGGGTCTTTGTTATTTTATTAGGGGCATAGAGTAGGTGTAAGTAGCTTAAAATTGTTGTAATATTTTTCTAATGTTTGTAAATATTTTTTTATTTTTTGTAACTTAGTTCTTTTTTATTTTTTGTACTTTAGTTAGTTTATTTAATTGTAGTTATTTGTAGGTATTGTATTTAATTTATTTATTGATAGTGTAGTGTTAGGTTTAATTGTAACTTAGGTTAGGATTTATTTTACAGGTAATTTTGTTATTATTTTAACTATTTTAGCTATTAAATAGTTCTTAACTATTTAATAGATATTGTACCTGGTTAAAATAAATACAAAGTTGCCTGTAAAATAAATATTAATCCTAAAATAGCTACAATATAATTATAATTTATATTGTAGCTATATTAGGGTTTATTTTGCAGGTAAATATTTAGCTTTAAATAGGAATAATTTATTTAATAAGAGTTAATTTATTTCATTAGATTTAAATTATATTTAACTTAGGGGGGTGTTAGTGTTAGGGTTAGACTTAGCTTTAGGGGTTAATACATTTATTATAGTAGCGGCGAGCTCCGGTCGGCAGATTAGGGGTTAATAATTGAAGTTAGGTGTCGGCGATGTTAGGGAGGGCAGATTAGGGGTTAATACTATTTCTTATAGGGTTATTGAGGTGGGAGTGAGGCGGATTAAGGGTTAATAACTTTATTATAGTAGCGGTGAGATGCGGTCGGCAGATTAGGGGTTAATTATTGTAGGTAGCTGGCAGTGACGTTGTGGGGGGCAGATTAGGGGTTAATAAATATAATATAGGGGTCGGCGGTGTTAGGGGCAGCAGATTAGGGGTACATAGGCATAATGTAGGTTGCAGCGGTGTACGGAGCGGCAGATTAGGGGTTAATAATAATATGCAGGGGTCAGCGATAGCGGGGGCGGCAGATTAGAGGTTAATAAGTGTAAGGTTAGGGGTGTTTAGACTCGGGGTACATGTTAGGGTGTTAGGTGCAGACTTAGGAAGTGTTTCCCCATAGGAAACAATGGGGCTGCGTTAGGAGCTGAACGCTGCTTTTTTGCAGGTGTTAGTTTTTTTTTCAGCTCAAACAGCCCCATTGTTTCCTATGGGGAAATCGTGCACGAGCACGTTTTTTAAGCTGGCCGCGTCCGTAAGCACCGCTGGTATCGAGAGTTGCAGTTGCGGTAAATATGCTATACACTCCTTTTTTGGAGCCTAACGCAGCCCTTCTGTGAACTCTAAATACCAGCGGTATTTAAAAGGTGCGGCCAAAAAAAAGCACGCGTAGCTAACGCACCCCTTTGGCCGCAAAACTCCAAATCTAGGCCTATGTAAATTGTTCTTTATCTCCTGAACGCCTTTTAGTAACTAATTTTTTCATATCTGGTGACTCACTGAATTGGTAAGACATTATTACAGTGTGAATGTTTTGTGTGTATTACAAACCATGTAAAAATAAATAATGTTCAGGTTAAAATGGGGTTAGGTAAAATTCCATCATCGTAAGATTTTTCTTTAATCTGTTGGATGCCAATAAGGTATGTAACTCATTGTAATTCTTTCTGGAAGGCAAATGGTTAATGTCATCCTGCTTCCTTCAAACTAGGCTTTTTTTGAGACTGCAAAATAAATCATCAAAGTAAAATAAATTATTTATATAAAAATAAATGATGCTGTAATACACAGTAAAATAATAAATATATTTCTAAAGAAATGCTTGTAATATTTTCACTGCTTTCATGTGAAGGATTGTAAACCCTTAGGGGTATATTTATGAATGCGCAAGAGGACATGATACGATGTAGCGTATCATGTCCGCAGCGGCACAATGCACATCGATAAATGCAGACAGCATACGCTGTTGGGCATTTATCATTGCACCAGCAGTTCTTGTGAACTGCTGGTGCAATGCCGCCCCCTGTAGATTCATGGCCAATCGGCCGCTAGGAGGAGTGTCAATCAATACGATCTTATTAGATCGGGTTGATTTCTGTCCGCTGCCCCAGAGCAAGAGGACAAGTTATGGAGCAGTGGCGAGCTGAAACAAGGGGCATCAAGCGGCCCCATAGACAGTGCAAGCCTGATACTTTTTAAGTTTCACATTATATTATCACTTTATTGACTATACTGCATATTTGATGTTTATAATTAAATGTGTCTGTTGATATTAAAGGTTATGTATCACAGTTCATTTGACCACAAAGCCATTAAAATAAAACCAGATTGAATGAACAACAAAAGTAATTGCATTAGCATGTGGTATCTGATCCCAGTGATGCAGCAATTTGCTAACTGGAAGAATTTCTTGACTTCAGAAGCGTCGTGTTTAACATTTTTACTTGAGGGTGCCCTTCTAGACTGTATTACCCTCTCTGCTATTAATATATTTCACCTTGTAATGCATTGCACATGTACATTATCATATAAATATTATCCAGGATACACCTGAATTGAAGATGTGAAACTAAAATCTAAAGATATAAGTACAGTTTATTACAGTCTAGAGGTAAAGCTGTGAAAATGTTTCCAAAATTCTGATGTCTATTTTTTTGCACCAAAACAAATAAGCAAATAATCTCATATCATAAATCTTATATGATGGATGAACAGATGTTTCTAGTTTCCCAAAGTGCTTAGAACATTAAGCCTCTAAATAGAAAACGGATATGTGTCAAAAATTAAAAACAGGTTAAAGTTGAATAAAATTTTTAAAGGGACATTAAAATGTGAAAATAAAATGCCCATGTGTGTTACAACATTTTTATTATCCATCTATTGTCTGGATATAACTGTGTGTTTAACCCTTACACAGAGATTAAACACTTACTTAAAGGGACATAAAAAGAGCAAAAGGCATTTTATTAATGTGCAATTGCTTAAATGTAACTATGGGGTTATTTCCAATCTTTCCGATATAGGCTCCTCTTTTAACTCGGTTTTGGTTTTGCCCGATATGTGAAGGATGTTTTTTGAGTCACAATTCAAAATGGATTTGGCCACTAAAAGCCCACAGCCACAATAAGTTTTCAATATAAACATTACAGAAACTTGTTATTGGGACAGAAACTAGGAATCCAATCGAAACTGACATATACAAAGGCATTTTCATACCTCTTAAAGGGACAGTTCGCCCTAAATGTTTCTCCCCTGTTCCCAGTGATCCGTTTAACCTACTGAAGAATATTACATTGTTTACAAATAGCTCCTTTGCTTTTATATCGGCATTTGAAATAGCTGATTTGCCTGTGGTATCCCTGCCTCTACTGAAGGTTTCTATACTTAAGTCTAGACTATTGGCAATATATGTAAAACACAGCCAGCAGAAGAAATGAGTTGGAGAGACAAAATTCTAAAATGTTCCTTTTCAATTGTTCTTTCTAAGTATTGTATAGAGACAGAGATAAGAAAGGGACGCATTTGAGTGATAAGATAGGAATGTCTAATCCTTGATGGGTTGTGGTTTCAAAGAGCAAATCCAGCAATCTATATTACAAAAAAAACATAAAGGGGGAAATTATCATACATTTTATACTCAGCAGCTGGTATAACAAGTCATTGGGAACACATTAAGGGGAAATCAATGTTACAGTACACTGTCCCTTTAAGGTTACATTACAGTTGTTCAGTATTAATCACTTTGTACAGTGTGTATGGAAAATCATCAGTTACATGTGTGAGATTAACCTGTTTTAATCTGATTCCATCCATCAATATGAATAGCATTTGTAAACAGGCATGATGGGATGGGTATACTGTGCAACTTTGCTTAATGATTTTATTTATACTTTTAATATTTTAAAACATTTTTTTGTTATTTTTTTTACATTACTTCCAATTATTCATTGGGAAAGAACCATTTTCTGGTTTGGCGAGATATACGTCTAAAAAATAAAGAAGAAGAGAGGTTACTGTTAGAAGGAAGAGGCCACAACTTTCATCTTCTAAAAACGGGTTTTGATAGTTATCACCCTGTAAACCATTAAACTGCTCCATTGCAATAATGTAGCCTAGAAAAATTTTGTACTTTGAAACAGGATTGCGCCTTTGTGACCGGAATTTCAAATGGAAACTCGCCTTTGTGACCAGGCTTTCAAACGTGATTGCGCCTTTGTGACCAGCATTTCCAAAGCAGGAAACTCACCTTTGTGACCGTCCTTCATACAAGATTGCGTCTTCGTAACTGGGTTTAGTTTGTGTGGTTGTGAAGATGCAATCCCCTTTTGAAATCCTGGGTATGAAAGGGGCAATCCTGCTTAAAATCACAACAATGCGAATGTGAATTAGAAACAAACAATTGCAGAACATCATTGCTACATGTCATTTCATTGGGGTCCTGATTTCTGTTTTCTTACTTTTGCTGCAAATCCCCTTAGCTGTACGAGATATCACTTATTAAATTCATATATTTATGTAAACCTGTGTCCTGTCCTCTGCAGACTGACTATACAATAGCAGTGAATAGTGTGCCGTGAGAGATCCTCAGGTGTGCCACGGCAGACTGACAACAGTGTGACATATTTTTTAAACTTTGCTTGTTTTTTACTCCCAGTGCAGGGGTAGTTTGTAGGAGGCATGGCATAACAGCACAATGCATACAGTATGTGTGTGTTTGTGTGTATGTGTATATATATATATATGCTGTATTAGGCTACAATGTGTGATTTTTTCAAAATTTTGGGATGGTGGTGTGCCACAGGATTTTTTAATGTAAAAAAGTGTGCCACGGCAAAAAAAAGGTTAAAAATCACTGCTCTAACGTAATCTGTGGCCACAATAGAATTATTCCAAATAATCTTGGAATTCTTCAAAAGAAGTAAAAAAGGCCAGATTATAACTTTATCAAGTGTTTAGGTGGCAAACCCTGATAAAAAATATAAATAAAATGGATTGTAATTGCAGAGGACTTTATCAGCTTCATATAAAATATAGAGCTTTTTCCAAAAATGTGTTTGTGGGCTCTGAGAAACAGCCTGAAACCCACTATTGTGATCATGTCAAAACAAAAAGTGTCAGTTTGAAATTCGGTTGAAAACCCTCCAAAAACAAATTGGCCGATAGATTGGAATCAACCCCTATGTGTGTAACCCCTACAAAGAGCCTACATAGGTATGCCTTTCAACAAAGGATACCAAGAGAATAAAATAAATGTAAATAAACTGAAAATGTTCTTAAAATAGTCATACAGTACTTTGGTGTATTCTGCAGTCCCTGTTGTCTGCCATAGACAGAAGGCATCTGCCTTCATATAGTAAGGGAGCATTGATCGTGCTCCGTTTATCATATGAAGCCAAATCAGTGATAAAGACAGTGACACAGACAGTGTTACTGTCTGTATCTGCAGCGGTGGTGCTATGGTTGTGGGAGGAAAGGAGGGAGGCGGTTAGGAGGCCCATCACCAGAGGGGGCCAGGAGGGGAAGGAAGGGGAGTGTCTCCTACGCTACAGAAAAAAATTATTAGGAGAGAGGAAAGAATGGGTCTCTACACTACAAAGTGGCGGGGAGGGTGAGGGGGGATCACTACAGTACAGAAAAGAAATGTGTTAATAAATAAATACAATTTTAAAATGATTGTATGCAAACTGGGTTCCTGCAGACAGCTGCAGTACCTAAGATAGCAGAGACCATTGGGAGAGGGGAGGGTTAGAGAGCTGTTTGTGAAGGATCAGGGAGGTGGGAGGTCAAGGGGGGGAATCCTACATTGCAGAAAATAATAATTAAATAAAATGAATAAATTAAAAAAAGAAATCCCTAAAACCCTCTTCATCCCGGTTCCTGGTCCCGGGGGCCCATCTTTGTGACGGCAGAGGCGGACTTTGCCTCCACTCCACAATCTTTATCAACAACGGGTCCTCTTCATCCTGGCTCCTGGCTCTGGGGACCTGTCATCGCGTAGGCGTTCTTTAGCGGCCTCTTCTGCCGCCTCCGCTCCACATCTACTGTTCTTCGACTCTCTTCGGGGAGCCCACACTGAAATTCCGTAAGCGCAGAACACCAGTGAATCCTATTCTTAGAAGGCTTTTCCATTGGATAACCACTATTGGTGGATAGGGGTTAAGTAGTGTAGGGGATGTTTGCATAGCTTTAATAAAGGGACAGTCTACTCCAGAAATGTTATTGTTTAAAAAGATAGATAATCCCTTTATTACCCATTCCCCAGTTTTGCATAACCAACACAGTTATATTAATATACTTTTTACCTTTTAGCAAATCATTCATGAACTAGTGCTCTTTAGTTGTGAGAAACTGTCAAAATGCACTGAGATAAGAGGCAATCTTCGAGGGCTTACAGATTAGCAGTTGAGCCTACCAAGGTTTAGCTTTCAACAAAGAATACCAAGAAAACAAAGCAAATTTGATGATAAAAGTAAATTGGAAATTTGTTTAAAATTGCATGCCATGTCTGAATCATAAAAGCTTAATTTTGACTAGACTATACCTTTAGGATAGTTTTTATCCCAGGCATCATGTGTGAAAATCAACAAAATTTAGCTCACATTGTTCCACCTAAAATTCATGTTTCACCTACCAGCATGATTCTTAGAACTGACTTTAAATTAAATTATTGGCTTAAAATATATGGCTAAGTCCCAACAACTTACATAATTACCTATGTTTCCTCTACTCATGGCTTACTGATGTGAATCACTGAATGCCAATGACAAAGGCTACAATGTCTCACCCTAGCTATCTCACACCATGGCAGCATATTTTCCTAGAAGTTGTGGTTAGATTAAATTAGAATCTGTGGGCTGTTAAATTCTTACTCATATAAAAAATAGCAATTAAATAATTAACATAAAGTAACATTATCTGGGAGAAAACACTGTCACTACGAATCTAAAACCACCATGTTTTTCTAAATGGATTGCATTAAACATATTCTTACTAACATTCTGAGGAAAGGACTTCATTCTCCTAAAGTTTTTTGTTATTACAACCACATTTTGGAGTAATACAGGATAGTGTGGACCTGTAGAGAAGCAGATGAGTATTTGGTCGCAGGATGAATTAATTCCCCCAACCCCTAAAATCCATAATTTGGCAGGGGTTGTGGACCTGTTTGTGGGTACTTTTACTGCTGTGGCTGAGGTTCATTCTGCCCTTATGGGATTTCAAACTGATGTTCTGTCCAAGGAGCCTGCCCCTCCAAAATTGATCATTGGTGATTGGTGGTTGTCAAGCCCCAGCTTCTATAGCTCTCATTTTTTCCAGTGCAGGATGTTTAGGGTTTAAGCCCACAGGGTTCTGCTGGCGGGGGCGTGTCCCCTTCATTTCTTCCATCTGTGCCAGTTCCTTCTTTGTTGTCCTCTGGGTCCTTGATTCCCTTCATCAGTAGGCCTGTCTTCTCCATGCAGCATTAAATTGTTCTCTCCAGTTATGTGCTTGCCTACTTCCGGTGACATCACAGGTGTCCATATTGGATTAAGGTCCCTGATTTGGTGTTGTGCTAAGTGGTTGAGAGGTAAGCACCAAGAGAGGTTGGCAGCCAGAAGTGGCCCACAGGGTTGCCTAGGGGATAGGTACAGAGGTCACTCTTGGAGTTGGGGCTCATCATTTGGAGGGAGACTGATTTGGGGGTTTATCTATTTATTCTACTGGTAACGACCTTAGGTCTTTAATCCCTTATGGTAGTGTAGAGCCCTTCAATGGGCTTGGAGCACCCTAAGGGTTAAGGCTGTGGGGGAGTGGAATATGAGAAGAGGTGTAGCTAGTAGGGGTGCAACAATGTTGCAAATGTAAAGAAGGGTCTAATGAAAGGAATGGTTCCTACTCTTCTTCTCTTCCTGGATTTCAAGCTGTAAAGTTCACCCACCCTCCTTCCCTGGTATTGAATAGCTCATTTGCTTAGGGCCTATGGCGGAGATAGGATTAATTGATCTAGTCTTCGTAAGTCCATGGTTTTAATTTAGAGGCCTTATTCCATGACTAGCCTGTATGTGTGGCCTGGTGGTCCTAGAGTCTTGTGGGTGAAGTGCCTGTATTACACCCTCTCTGCGGGAGGTCATGGCCTTGGACGCATATAGAATGAGAGTGGGGGGAGCGATGGCCAGGCTTATGGGAGTGGCTGATTGCTTTATGTGCTATCTAAAGCGCCCCACTTCACTGTGTACATGTCCCTTTAAATGTAACTATTAACCTTGGGCACACTGTAAATAACCGGTTTAGGTATCATACTCTTCAGTTATTTATTTATTTTTTTGGTCTAT
>NC_069500.1:991255911-991330911 GCF_027579735.1 Bombina bombina
TTCTTCAAACTTCGCTGCCCCCTAAAATCCTGCTGCCCTAGGCCAGGACAAAATACACCCCTGGTTTAGATAGATTTTCAGATTTCTTACCTACATACCTCTCTTTCTTTGAAAAATGTTCTTCTGATTGCTTGTTCATTCCATATGTTATGTGCTACTCATTTCAAATGTCAGGTTTGAATCCCTTAGGTTTTAATTATTGAATGTTTCTCTATTGAGCAGCTTCTGGGTAATACAACTCACTTTTAATTAAATATCCTATTTATTTGCAATGCTTCTGTGAAAACATTGCATTTGGCAGCTCAAGTTACTGCATTATCTGTTTATGAACAGTTTTGTGGTTTAAAGGTGCATAAAAGTGCAAAAAGAAAATGTTATGGGGCCTATTTATGAAGGTGCGAGCGGACATGTACTGATATAGCAGTTCATGTCTGCTGCACATTGATAAATCCTCTCAGCATTTATCATTGCACCAGCAGTTCTTGTGAACTACTGGTGCAATACCGCTACCTGCACATTTGCGGCCAACCGGCCGCCAGCAAGGGGTGTCAATCAACCTGATCGTATTCGATCGGGTTGATTTCTGTCAATTTCTGTCCGCCGCAGGTTATGGAACAGCGGTCTTTAGAAACACGGGGTATTAAGCTCAATATGGAGCTTGATAAATATGCCTCTATGTATTAGGTCATTTTATTATTGTGCTAATTTTTGCATATAACTATGCAAAAGGGTTTAACACATAGTTTGTCAGCTCCAGTGCAGCAACACACTACTGGGACCTAGCTAAACATATCTGGTGAACCAATAACATAAGACATATATGTGCAGCCACCAATCAGCTGCTAGCTACCAGTAGTGTGTTCGTGCTCCTGAGCCTAGCTAGGTTTGCTTTTAATCTGCTATTTCTTCCTGGATGGCCTTTCACCACCTAAAAATCAACATGTCCAAGACTGAGCTCCTTCTAATCCCCACCACTAATTCTACCCCAGTTTCTAACTTTTCAATCACTGTTGGTGACACCACTATCTCCCCATTATCCCAAGCCCGCTGCCTAGGAGTTACACTTGACTCCAATCTGTCCTTCATACCCCACATCCAATTGCTCTCTTGATCCTGTTGCAACCACTTATGCAATATCTCCAAAATTCATCAGTTTCTGTGTGCTGAAACTACTAAACAGCTAATCCACTCCCTGTTAATTTCCCAACTTGACTACTGTAATAACCTACTAACTGACCTCCCTCTCTCCCACCTCTCCCCTCTTCAATCCATCCTAAATGCCTCTGCTAGGCTAATCCACCTCTCCTGATGCTCTGTATCTGCTGCACCTCTCTACGAGTCCCTTCACTTGCTCCCCATTCACAGCAGAATTACATTTAAAATTCTCACCCTGACCTACAAAGCCCTTACCACGCAGCCCCCCCTACCTGTCCTCACTCATCAACAAATATACTCCAGCCCGCCCCCCTAAGATCCAACAATGACCTGATCCTTTCATCTTCTACCATCACCTCCTCCTATGCTAGACTACAGGACTTCTCTTGTGCGGCACCAACCTTCTGGAACGCACTTCCTCGAGCTGTCAGACTTTCCCCTAACCTTTCCTCCTTTAAATGCTCCCTAAAGACCTTTTTTGTTCAGGGAAGCCTATCTCCAAATCAGTAACTAATGAATTCCACTTGCCTAACTGCTGCCCTCATCTAACTCCACACTAACATCATTCTCACCTTTGCAGTCTCCACCTCCTGTTTCTCACCTTCCTACCCATCTAGATTGTAAGTTCCCACAGGAACAGGGCCCTCAATTCCCCCTGTATTTGTTTGTTAAACTTTGTCTGGTGTCTTTTATATTGTATTGTAATGTACTTTTATCTTTGTACCCATGGACAGCGCTGCGGAATCTGTTGGCACTTTATAAATAAATAAATAATAATAATAATAATAATAATAATAATAATAAACAAATGATATCAAAATAACAAAGTAAATGTGATAAGAGAACTGAAAGCTCTGTCTGAACCATGAGAGATTCATTTTCACTTTGATGTCCCTTTTTATGGAAACGAATAATAAAATATTACAGTTGATTTGGTGTATTGTTTTTGTTTATCACTACTAAAATATGTTCATAAATGATTCCAATGGGACAAAATTGATTTTATGCTTAAAGGAACATTGCAGGCACTTTTTGGATGAAGCGTTGAAGTGCAAAAGATCTTCACGCAAGACAAACATTTTAAAAACAATTAAAACTATCAATGTTGCTACCTAAAGATACAAAAAGAACAAAGTAAATTTGGTATCTTACTTACAATGTATTTGTGTATCAGGTCACAGTATCTGGCTGTGCGTGCGATATGGTGGCGATGAGCTCCATACCGCACAAAATCCAAGTGCGGCTTTGACGTGCTTGTGCATGCTTTCCCCATAGACATCAATGGGGAGAGAGTGTTGGAAAAAAAAACCTAACACCTGCGATCACAGAGCGAAAAGCTCCGTAACGCAACCCCATTGATTTCTATGGGGAAAAAAGTTAAGTTTAAAATGAACACCCTAACATAAACCCCTAGTCTAAACACCCCTAATCTGCTGCCCCTGACATCGCCGACACCTACATAAAGTTATTAACCCCTAATCTGCCACTCCCGACATCGCTGCCACCGAAATACATTTATTAACACCTAATCTCCTGCTCCCGATATCGCCGCCACTATAATAAAGTTATTAACCTCCTAATCCCCTGCACCCCAACATCGCCCACACTATAATAAAGATATTAACCCCTATTCTGCCGCACCGCAACATCACCGCCACTAAATAAAATTAATAACCCCTAAACTTCTGGCCTCCCACATCACTGCCTCTAAATAAACCCATTAACCCCTAAACTATTAACCCCTAAACCTAACAACCCCCTAACTTTAAATTTAAATTACAAGATCCCTATCTTAAAATAAATAAAAACTTACCTGGGAAATTAAACTATAAATTAAACTAGCATTACTATTATACTAAAATTGAAATAACTATCAATTAAATAAATTAAATTACACATTAAATTACTGATATTTTCAAATAAGCCAATAGAATTTCAATAGCTCTCATCCTATTGGCTGATTTGAACAGCCAATAGGATTTCAGTAGCTCTCATCCTATTGGCTGATTTGAATTTCAAAAATCAAATCAGCCAATAGGAATGCAAGGGACGCCATTTTCAAAAGGCTCCCTTGCATTGAAGATTCAGTATACGACGGCGACCGTATGAAGAAGATGCTCCGTGACGGATGTCTTCAGGATGGACCCGCTCCGCGCCGCTGGGATGAAGATAGAAGACGCCGCCAGGATAAAGATAGAAGACACCGCCGGGATAAAGATAGAAGACGCCACCTGGATGAAGATAGAAGACGCTGCCTGGATGGATGAAGACCTCGCCGCCTGGATGTCCGGACTTCAGAAACTGTAAGTGGATCATCGGGGGTTAGTGTTATGTTTTTTTAAACTATTTTTGGGTGGGTTTTTTTTAGATTAGGGTTTGGGCTTTTCTTAAAAGAGCTAAATGCCCTTTTAAGCGCAATACCCAAACAAATGCCCTTTTCAGTTTTTTATTTTGTGTGGGTTGGTTGGGTGGTGGGTTTTACTGTTGGGGGGGTCTTTAGGGCAATGCCCTACAAAAGGCCCTTTTAAGGCCTATTGGTAGTGTATTGTAAGATAGGTTTTTTTTATTTTGGGGGGCTTTTTTATTTTATAGGGCTATTAGATTATGTGTAATTGTTATTTTTCGTAATTTAGTGTTTGTTATTTTTTGTAATTTAGTATTATTATTTTTTTTGTAATTTAGTATTTTTTTTGTGTAATTGTAGATTTAATATATAATAGTGTTAGTTTTTTTTAATGCGTAATTTCATTTATTTAATTGATAGTTATTTTAATTTTAGTATAATAGTAATGTTAGTTTAATTTATAGTTTAAACTTAGGTTTTTTTTAGTTTCCCAGGCAAGTTTTAATATATTTCAAGATAGGGATCCTGTAATTTTAATTTAAAGTTAGGGGGTTGTTAGGTTTAGGGGTTAATAGTTTAAATTCGTTTTTTAGTGGCAGTGATGTGGGAGGCCAGAGGTTTAGGGGTTAATAACTTTATTTAGTGATGGCGATGTCTAGGAACGGCGGAATAGGGGTTAATATCTTTATTATAGTGTGGGCGATGTTGGGGTGTGGGGGAATAGGGGTTAATAACTTTTATATAGTGGTGACGATGTCGGGGAGAGGCAGAATAGGGGTTAATACATTGTATTAGTGGCGGGAGCAGCAGATTAGGGGTTAATAACTTTAATATAGTGTTTGCGATGCAGGAGGGCCTCGGTTTAGGAGTTAATAGGTAGTTTATGGGTGTTAGTGTATTTTGTAACAGTTTAGTTATGAGTTTTGTGTAACAGTTTTGTGGCGCAAAACTCATAACTACTGGTCTCAAATTGCGGAACGGATTGTGTCGGTATAGGCTGTAACACAAGCTCTTTAGCCTCATTGCAAAACTTGTAATGGCAGCGCTTTGGAAATCCCATGCAAAAACGTCATATTTTTGAGTGCGTGACTGACGATGCGTTACTGGCTAAAATGCTTGCGGTATAGCTATACCGACAAGATTTGTAGAAATGAAATGGCCATTTTTTCAGCGTTAAAACACGAACACAAAACTTGTAATTAAGTTATTGTTTGCTATGGATTCAAACCAATTATGTCTTAGGTTTTTTTTACTGTGTCTGAATTTCCATATTCTCTCTGGCAGTCTGTTCATCCTATTCAAACAACCTTTACATTAGGTAAATACAGTCACAGTAAAAGGGACAGTAAAGTCAAAACTAAATGTATGATTCAGACATAGGAAGTCATTTTGACAACGTTTGACAACGTTTTGGGCTTATTATAGGACCTTAGTCATGCCTATATTGTTTTTCTGTGGATTGGTGGTTGCACACATATGCTTCGTTTTATTGGCTCACCTGGGTGTGTTCTGCTGACTCCCAGTAGTACATTGCTGCTCCTTCAAAAAAGGATACTAAGAGAATGAAACAAAATCTAATAATAGAAGTAAATTTGAAAGTAGTTTACATTTATATGAACTATCTGAATCATGAAATAATTTTTTGGGGGTTTCATGTCCCTCTAAATTGCTGTTTAAAGAGGTGTAGAATTACATCATATGAGTGTTTTAGTTATCTATGGCCTAGATTTGGAGTTTGGCGGTAGCCGTGAAAACCAGCGTTAGAGGCTCCTAATGCTGGTTTTAGGCTACCGCCGGTATTTGGAGTCAGTCAGGAAAGGGTCTAACGCTAACTTTTCAGCCGCAACTTTTCCATACCGCAGATCCCCTTACGTCAATTGCGTATCCTATCTTTTCAATGGGATCTTCCTAACTTAGAGTATTTAGAGTCGTGTCTGAAGTGAGCGTTAGAAATCTAACGACCAAACTCCAGCCGCAGAAAAAAGTCAGTAGTTAAGAGCTTTCTGGGCTAACGCCGGTTCATAAAGCTCTTAACTACTGTGCTCTAAAGTACACTAACACCCATAAACTACCTATGTACCCCTAAACCGAGGTCCCCCCACATCGCTGCCACTCTATTACATTTTTTTAACCCCTAATCTGCCGACCGCCACCTACGTTATACTTATGTACCCCTAATCTGCTGCCCCTAACACCGCCGACCCCTATATTATATTTATTAACCCCTAATCTGCCCCCCTCAATGTCGCCTCCACCTGCCTACATTTATTAACCCCTAATCTGCCGACCGCAAAGCGCCGCTACCTACATTATAGCTATGTACCCCTAATCTGCTGCCCCTAACACTGCCGACCCCTATATTATATTTATTAACCCCTAATCTGCCCCCCTCAACGTCGCCTCCACCTGCCTACACTTATTAACCCCTAATCTGCCGAGCGGATCTCACCGCTACTATAATAAAGTTATTAACCCCTAATCCGCCTCACTCCCGCTTCACTAACCCTATAATACATAGTATTAACCCCTAATCTGCCCTCCCTAACATCGCCGACAACTAACTTCAATTATTAACCCCTAATCTGCCGACCGGACCTCACCGCTACTCTATTAAATTTATTAACCCCTAAAGCTAATTCTAACCCTAACCCTAACACCCCCCTAAGTTAAATATAATTTTATTCTAACGAAATAAATTAACTCTTATTAAATAACTTATTCCTATTTAAAGCTAAATACTTACCTGTAAAATAAACCCTAATATAGCTACAATATAAATTATAATTACATTGTAGCTATTTTAGGATTAATATTTATTTTACAGGCAACTTTGTAATTATTTTAACCAGGTACAATAGCTATTAAATAGTTAAGAACTATTTAATAGTTACCTAGTTAAAATAATAAAAAAATTACCTGTAAAATAAATCCTAACCTAAGTTACAATTAAACCTAACACTATACTATCATTAAATTAATTAAATAAAATACCTACAATTATCTACAATTAAACCTTACACTACACTATCAATAAATAAATTAAATACAATTCCTACAAATAACTACAATTAAATAAACTAACTAAAGTACAAAAAATAAAAAAGAACTAAGTTACAAAAAATAAAAAAATATTTACAAACATTAGAAAAAATAACAACAATTTTAAACTAATTACACCTACTCTAAGCCCCCTAATAAAATAACAAAGCCCCCCAAAATAAAAAAATGCCCTACCCTATTCTAAATTACTAAAGTTCAAAGCTCTTTTACCTTACCAGCCCTGAACAGGGCCCTTTGCGGGGCATGCCCCCAGAAATTCAGCTCTTTTGCCTGTAAAAAAACACATACAATACCCCCCCCAACATTACAACCCACCACCCACATACCCTTAATCTAACCCAAACCCCCCTTAAATAAACCTAACACTAAGCCTCTGAAGATCTTCCTACCTTATCTTCACCTCACCGGGTATCACCGATCGGTCCTTGCTCCAAAATCTTCATCCAACCCAAGCGGGGGCTAGACATCCATCATTTGGCGGCTGAAGAGGTCCAGAAGAGGCTCCAAAGTCTTCATCCTATCCGGGAAGAAGAGGCGATCCGGACCGGCAACCATCTTGATCCAAGCGGCATCTTCTATCTTCATCCGATGACGACCGGCTCCATCTTGAAGACCTCCAGCGCGGATCCGTCCTCTTCTTCCGACGACTTCCCGACGAATGACGGTTCCTTTAAGGGACGTCATCCAAGATGGCGTCCCTCGAATTCCGATTGGCTGATAGGATTCTATCAGCCAATCGGAATTAAGGTAGGAAAATTCTGATTGGCTGATGGAATCAGCCAATCAGAATCAAGTTCAATCCGATTGGCCGATCCGATCAGCCAATCAGATTGAGATTGCATTCTATTGGCTGATCGGAACATCCTATCAGCCAATCGGAATTTGAGGGACGCCATCTTGGATGACGTCCATTAAAGGAGCCTTCATTCGTCGGTAGTCCGTCGGGCCAGCAGGATGTTCCGCGTCAGAGGTCTGCAAGATGGATCTGAAAGAAAGAAGATTGAAGATGCCGTTGATAGAAGACTTCAGCCGGATCATGGACCTCTTCAGCTCCCGCTTGGATGATGACTTCAGCCGGATCATGGAGCTCTTCAGCTACCGCTTGGATGATGACTTCAGCCGGATCATGGACCTCTTCAGCTCCCGCTTGGATGATGACTTCAGCCGGATCATGGACCTCTTCAGCTCCCGCTTGGATGATGACTTCAGCCGGATCATGGACATCTTCAGCCCCCCGCTTGGGCTTGGATCAGGACATCGGAGGAGCTCTTCTGGATCGATCGGTGAACCTGGTATGGTGAAGATAAGGTAGGAAGATCTTTAGGGGCTTAGTGTTAGGTTAATTTAAGGGGGGTTTGGGTTAGATTAGGGGTATGTGGGTGGTGGGTTGTAATGTTGGGGGGGGTATTGTATGTGGGGTTTTTTACAGGCAAAAGAGCTGAATTCTTTGGGGCATGCCCCACAAAGGGCCCTGTTCAGGGCTGGTAAGGTAAAAGAGCTTTGAACTTTAGTAATTTAGAATAGGGTAGGGCATTTTTTTATTTTGGGGGGCTTTGTTATTTTATTAGGGGGCTTAGAGTAGGTGTAATTAGTTTAAAATTGTTGTAATATTTTTCTGATGTTTGTAAATATTTTTTTATTTTTTGTAACTTAGTTCTTTTTTATTTTTTGTACTTTAGTTAGTTTATTTCATTGTATTTATTTGTAGATATTGTATTTAATTAATTTATTGATAGTGTAGTGTTAGGTTTAATTGTAGGTAATTGTAGGTATTTTATTTAATTAATTTATTGATAGTGTAGTGTTAGGTTTAAGTGTAGGTAATTGTAGGTATTTTATTTAATTAATTTATTGATAGTGTAGTGTTAGGTTTAATTGTAACTTAGGTTAGGATTTATTTTACAGGTAATTTTGTTATTATTTTAACTAGGTAACTATTAAATAGTTAATAACTATTTAATAGCTATTGTACCTGGTTAAAATAAATACAAAGTTACCTGTAAAATAAATATAAATCCTAAAATAGCTATAATATAAATATAATTTATATTGTAGCTATATTAGGATTTATTTTACAGGTAAGTATTTAGCTTTAATAGGAATAATTTATTTAATAAGAGTTAATTTATTTCGTTAGATTTAAATTATATTTAACTTAGGGGGGTGTTAGTTTTAGGGTTAGACTTAGCTTTAGGGGTTAATACATTTATTAGAATAGCGGTGAGCTCCAGTCGGCAGATTAGGGGTTAATGTTTGAAGTTAGGTGTTGGCGATGTTAGGGAGGGCAGATTAGGGGTTAATACTATTTATTATAGGGTTAGTGAGGCGGATTAGGGGTTAATAACTTTATTATAATAGCGGTGCGGTCCGGTCGGCAGATTAGGGGTTAATAAGTGTAGGCAGGTGGAGGCGACGTTGTGGGGGGCAGATTAGGGGTTAATAAATATAATATAGGGGTCGGCGGTGTTAGGGGCAGCAGATTAGGGGTACATAGGGATAATGTAAGTAGCGGCGGTTTACGGAGCGGCAGATTAGGGGTTAAAAATAATATGCAGGGGTCAGCGATAGCGGGGGCGGCAGAATAGGGGTTAATAAGTGTAAGGTTAGGGGTGTTTAGACTCGGGGTACATGTTAGGGTGTTAGGTGCAGACGTAGGAAGTGTTTCCCCATAGACAACAATGGGGCTGCGTTAGGAGCTGAACGCGGCTTTTTTGCAGGTGTTAGGTTTTTTTTTCAGCTCAAACAGCCCCATTGTTTTCTATGGGGGAATCGTGCACGAGCACGTTTTTGAGGCTGTCCGCGTCCGTAAGCAACTCTGGTATCGAGAGTTGCAGTGGCGTTAAATATGCCTGTACGCTCCCTTTTTGGAGCCTAACGCAGCCATTCTGTGGACTCTCAATACCAGAGTTATTTTAAAGGTGCGGCCAGAAAAAAGCCAGCGTTAGCTATGCGGGTCGTTACTGACAAAACTCTAAATCTAGCCGATTGTTAATTAAAGTAATTGGTGTTAAAATAGAGCTCTCAATAGTTATCTGCAATTTGCTGCACAGCCCCCAAATTGGTAGCTTAGACCTACTGTCCCTCTTACTTCTGTCTATAACTCATTTTCACTTTCTAAAAGTAATATCATGTTAGTGGGTGCCAATGGGATTTATGCATCATATTAGTGCATAAGCTGACAGACCAAACCATCGCTTATAATTTGTCCTTTGTAACTAAGGCTTCAGAAGTTGTTTCTTGTGCAGTAACTTAAATGGATATGAAACCCCCGAAAACTTTATATTGTGATTCAAATTTAAAAAAGATTCCAATTTAATGAAATTGTCAAATTTGCTGCGTTTCCATTGTATTCTTTCTTAAAGAAATACCTAGGTAGTTATCTGGAGCACTACATGACAGGAAATAGTGCTGCCATCTAGTGCTCTTGCAAATGGATAGCATTTTTGTTAAATTGCTTCCATATAGTGCTCCAGACACGTGCACACTCCTGAGCTTATGTCCCTGCTTTCGAACAAAAGATAAGATAAAAAGTAAAATGTCCATTCAGCTATTGTTCATTAAAGAGACATGAAATCCAAAAAATGTCTTCCATGATTCAGATAGACTTTCCAATATACTTCTTTTATCTAATATGCTTCATTCACTTGGTATCCTTTTGTGAAGGAGCATCAATGCACAAGTGTGAGCTAGCATGATAAAAGAGCCCTTAAGAAGCTGAGAAACGCGGTGGACCGGATGTGACATCAGCAGCCCTGACGCGTGTAGGCAGTGTGTGCAGGTAGCGTGTGAGCAGGAATCCTGAGTGTTCGCCCTGGAAACTCGGCCTGGACTTGGCAGAGCCAGCTTGGGACACCAGCAGCCAAGCAAGCGGAAAGAGGGGTCGAACACAGACGGGAAAAAGAAGAGGCTCCTGTAGCCCGCTTCCACCTGCTGCTTACTAAGGCCGACATATGCTCTTAGCGGACAGGATACATTTGAGAATAGTCGTAGTGAGAGGCGACTAGGATGTCGTACAAGCTCTCCACCTAGTGCTTGGTCCGGTAAACCAAATAGGCCGTATAAAGCTCCCTGGCCAAGGGCTAACTTGTTTTTCTATACATGACCTACACCAGTTACCACTGCACTTAAATTGCCTTGTATTAAAAGTGAAAAAGTCACAGGACCAGTACTCACTTCATAGGAATGTCCCTTTAAATCACTTTAAGGTGGATGTAGGTGCACACCTGCGGAACCACTCTTTCCAAAGTCCCAGCATATAATATGGAGACAAATACACAGGTAGCACTCTGAATGGAGCAACAGCACCTTTATTGAGCAACGTTTCGGGGCTCCTGCCCCTTTATCAAGCTAACAAACAAGTGAATATATCAGACAATTATAGACACAGGTGGCCAATCACAGCATCATAGGGAGGGGTTACTCACAAAGAGATCACACATGACCTCCAATACATCCTTATTCACATTTAACCCCTACACTCATCAAGTGAAATGATCACCAGTTAAAAAAAAATGCAGCAAGTTGCTTATTTTACGACACAAATGTACAAATAACATGCATTGGTTAATTTCATAGAATCTATCGAATATAATATAAACCAATATTTCTATTCAAAAGAAGACACATAGAAAAAGCATGAAAAAAGCAACACATTAAATCAAAGGAAGCAAGTCAAATTCCCGATTTAACCCTTTGGGGTACATGGTATCTAGTTTCCAAATCCATCTAGCCTTTCTGTATAGTAAATCCTTAACCCTGTCACCCCCTCTAATGCGTCTAGGGGCCTGGTCAATGACCATATATCTAAATTGATTAATCTGGTGGCCTTTCTCCAAAAAATGTGCTGGTACAGGGAGGTTTGATGTTTTCTCATTTATGATTGTGGATTTGTGTTGGGAAATGCGTTCCCTGACCTTCTGGGTCGTCTCACCAATATATAATAACCCACACGGGCACTTAAGCGCATATACCACATATGTGGAGTTACATGTGTAATAACCCTTTAATAAAAATTTCTCTCCTGAGTATGGATGAGAAATATAATCCCCTTTTATAACATTGCCACATTGACCACAACCTAAACAGGGAAATGTACCATTCTTAGGTTTACCAAAAAATCTATGTTCCCCTTGGCTAATAGAAACAGTGTTGGGCATAGATCTAACCAACCTCTTACCTAGGGTATTACCTCTACGCTAAGCGGCTTTTGGGATGGTTTGGAATTCCTCAATATCTGGACAAGCTTCCTTTAATAATGGCCAGTGTTTCTTGATAATATTATAGACTCTTTGACTCATTGTACTATAAGAAGTGACAAAATTTAATCTTTTAGTTACAGGTATGGTAGGTTTCTGAGAGGGTATCTAGATGGATTTCTCCACTTCGTCCAGTTTCTATCATAACCCCTCTTAATAAATGTATTCTTTATTTCTGCTGACCTAACCTGTCTCATCTTGGGGTCAGAGACTATCCTATCCACTCTGATTAATTGGGATTTGGGGACGCTGTCAACCACTCTTGGGGGATGATAGCTTTTACGATGTAGTAAGGTTTTGTGGTCAGTGCTTTTCACAAACAAATCAGTTGTAAGTATGCCATCCTGTTTCAATACCATGGTGTCTAAGAACTCCACCTTGTGGTCATCTAGTTTACAACTAAATTTAAGAAAAGGGAACGCACTCTCAATGTTATTTTTAAGCTGCAGTAACTTATCAGGGGGGCCCCGCCACACGATGAACAAGTCATCAATGTAGTGGAACCACCCCTGGCAGTGTTTAACAAATAGGGGGTCACCATATACCACTCTTTCTTCAATGGAGTCCATAACCAAACATGCATAGGCTGGGGCCACATTGGACCCCATAGCCGTCCCTGTCTTTTGCATGCAAAATTGTTTGTCGTGCAGAAAGAAATTATTTGTGAGCACTAAATTAAGTAATTGGATAAGCCAATCCTGCTGTGTATGGCTATACTGATTATTCCTAGCTAAAACGTTACTAATACAGTCAATACCCACTGAATGGGGTATGACGGTATAAAGGGAAGCAACGTCCCAAGTAGACAGTATGACGTCCCCCCCCAAATCATTTAATTTGGAGATAGACTCAATGAAATGTCCAGTATCCCTAATATATGATCTGCCCTGTGTAACCATAGGAGAGAGCACCTTATCTAGCAATTGGGCAGTGGGACTTAGGAGGGAATCAATCCCTGCCACAATGGGTCTCCCAGGGGGGGTCTATCAATCTTTTATAAACTTTGGGGACCACATAAAAGACAGGCACAATAGGAAACCTTGGAAGCAAAAAATCATACAATTTATTTGTAAGCAAATTATTAGATATACCCATATCAAGAAGGCTAGTGTCACCTTGATCATATACAGTCCTCGGTATATATTGTTTCAAAGGATTGTTGAAGAGTGCCTTCAGGCGTAACCCCCTGAACAGACGGGTCAGGTCAGTCATGATGGAGAATGTGTCTGGAGCAGTCGTGGGACAAAACGATAAACCCATATTAAGTACTGCTATTTCGTCGGTGTTAAGTTCATATGAGGAAAGGTTAATCACATTTATGTCCTCTGTTTGGGCTTCGGCTTCTGGCGTGTCCCCATCCCTCCGCCTCCGTCTCCCACCCCTTCTCGTGGGGTGCCTCTTCTGTCTGTTACCTCCATGGCTTCTGTTGAGGAAGATGGTACGTTAGGCTGTGAGCCACTAGTAGCTGGTACATGTGCCGTGCCGGAACTATCCGAACTTGTCTTCGCATCACTGTCCGTCCCTCTCTGCTGACAGGTGCGTGACATCATCCATCTCGGACCGGCATTGGTAGGGCGTCTGCGTGGGCGGTTCCATCGGTACACACTGCCAGTCTGGTGGATGTGCTGGAACTCCTCTTCTCCCACGGTTTCACGCAGTCTATTCCTCTGGGCCTCTATTTTTCCAGCAAAATAGAGGCCTAGAGGAATAGACTGCATGAAACCGTGGGAGAAGAGGAGTTCCAGCACATCCACCAGGAGGTTGCAGAGGGGGTTAATACCTCTAAATCTGAAATTGAGGAGCGTAAGAGACGCAAATTCAGACGTGATGAGCAAGACTACAATTCTGACAGTGTGTACCGATGGAACCGCCTACGCAGATGCCCTACCAATGCCGGTCCGAGATGGATGACGTCACGCACCCATCAGCAGAGAGGGACGGACAGTGATGCAAAGACAAGTTCGGATAGTTCCAGCACGGCACATGTACCAGCTGCTAGTGGCTCACAGCCTAATGTACCATCTTCCTCAACTTTTTTAACAGAAGCCATGGAGGTAACAGACAGAAACGGCGCCCCACGAGAAGGGGTGGGAGACGGAGGCAGAGGGATGGGGACACGCCAGAAGCCAAAGCCCAAACAGAGGACGTAAATGTGATTAACCTTTCCTCATATGAACTTAACACCAACGAAATAGCAGTACTTAATATGGGTTTATCGTTTTGTCCCACGACTGCTCCAGACACATTTTCCATCATGACTGACCTGACCTGTCTGTTCAGGGGGTTATGCCTGAAGGCATTCTTCAACAATCCTTTGAAACAATATATACCGAGGACTGTATATGATCAAGGTGACACTAGCCTATTTGATCTGTCTCCACTTGGACTGAGTTCAAAGAGTATATTTAACCCATCTGGGGATAATGTGGCAGTTGAGACTTTCATTAAATTGGTGGACAGTGACTTTAGGAAACTATCTACTACTAAAAAAATCCCATAATACACACAACTTAAGCATAAAGCAGCATCAGGCCCTGAAATCTTTACAGGACAATGACAGCATCACCATTAAGCCCACCGATAAGGGCGGTGCGGTGGTAGTGATGGACACAGCCAAGTATAATCAAGAGATAGTGCGACAGCTTGAAGATAATGTAACGTATATGAAATTAGATTGTGATCCTACTAACATTATCTGTAAAAATTTAACTAAGATTCTTGATATGGGTATATCTAATAATTTGCTTACAAAGATATTGTATGATTTTTTGCTTCCAAGGTTTCCTATTGTGCCTGTCTTTTATGTGGTCCCCAAGGTTCATAAAAGATTGATAGACCCCCCCTGGGAGACCCATTGTGGCAGGGATTGATTCCCGCCTAAGTCCCTCTGCCCAATTCCTAGATAAGGTGCTCTCTCCTATGGTTACACAGGGCATATCATATATTAGGGATACTGAACACTTCATTGAGTCTATCTCCAAATTAAATGATTTGGGGGGGGACGTCATACTGTCTACTTGGGACGTTACTTCCCTTTATACCGTCATACCCCATTCAGAGGGTATTGACTGTATTAGTAACGTTTTAGCTAGGAATAATCAGTATAGCCATACACAGCAGGATTGGCTTATCCAATTACTTAATTTAGTGCTCACAAATAATTTCTTTCTGCACAACAAACAATTTTACATGCAAAAGACAGGGACGGCTATGGGGTCCAATGTGGCCCCAGCCTATGCATGTTTGGTTATGGACTCCATTGAAGAAAGAGTGGTATATGGTGACCCCCTATTTGTTAAACACTGCCAGGGATGGTTCCGCTACATTGATGACTTGTTCATCGTGTGGCGGGGCCCCCCTGATAAGTTACTGCAGCTTAAAAATAACATTGAGAGTGCGTTCCCTTTTCTTAAATTTAGTTGTAAACTAGATGACCACAAGGTGGAGTTCTTAGACACCATGGTATTGAAACAGGATGGCATACTTACAACTGATGTGTTTGTGAAAAGCACTGACCACAAAACCTTACTACATCGTAAAAGCTATCATCCCCCAAGAGTGGTTGACAGCGTCCCCAAATCCCAATTAATCAGAGTGGATAGGATAGTCTCTGACCTCAAGATGAGACAGGTTAGGTCAGCAGAAATAAAGAATAAATTTATTAAGAGGGGTTATGATAGAAACTGGACGAAGTGCAGAAATCCATCTAGATACCCTCTCAGAAACCTACCATACCTGTAACTAAAAGATTAAATTTTGTCACTTCTTATAGTACAATGAGTCAAAGAGTCTATAATATTATCAAGAAACACTGGCCATTATTAAAGGAAGCTTGTCCAGATATTGAGGAATTCCAAACCATCCCAAAAGCCGCTTAGCGTAGAGGTAATACCCTAGGTAAGAGGTTGGTTAGATCTATGCCCAACACTGTTTCTATTAGCCAAGGGGAACATAGATTTTTTGGTAAACCTAAGAATGGTACATTTCCCTGTTTAGGTTGTGGTCAATGTGGCAATGTTATAAAAGGGGATTATATTTCTCATCCATACTCAGGAGAGAAATTTTTGATAAAGGGTTATTACACATGTAACTCCACATATGTGGTATATGCGCTTAAGTGCCCGTGTGGGTTATTATATATTGGTGAGACGACCCAGAAGGTCAGGGAACGCATTTGCCAACACAAATCCACAATCATAAATGAGAAAACATCAAACCTCCCTGTACCAGCACATTTTTTGGAGAAAGGCCACCAGATTAATCAATTTAGATATATGGTCATTGACCAGGCCCCTAGACGCATTAGAGGGGGTGACAGGGTTAAGGATTTACTATAAAGAGAGGCTAGATGGATTTGGAAACTAGATACCATGTACCCCAAAGGGTTAAATCGGGAATTTGACTTGCTTCCTTTGATTTAATGTGTTGCTTTTTTTCATGCTTTTTCTACGTGTCTTCTTTTGAATAGAAATATTGGTTTATATTATATTCGATAGATTCTATGAAACTAACCAATGCATGTTATTTGTACATTTGTGTGGTAGAATAAGCAACTTGCTGCATTTGTTTTTTAACTGGTGATCATTTCACTGCAGGAGTGTAGGGGTTAAATGTTAATAAGGATGTATTGGAGGTCATGTGTGATCTCTTTGTGAGTAACCCCTCCCTATGATGCTGTGATTGGCCACCTGTGTCTATAATTGTCTGATATATTCACTTGTTTGTTAGCTTGATAAAGGGGCAGGACCCCCAAAACGTTGCTCAATAAAGGTGCTGTTGCTCCATTCAGAGTGCTACCTGTGTATTTTTCTTTTAATTAAAAGTGAATCTGGGAAGTGTGGGGTTTGTATCAACCTAGGAGGGTTTACATGTGAAGGTACTTGCTGCCCTTAAAGTTTGGTGTTGGACAAGTTGTGCAGGAATAGCAGGAGGGGCACAGGTTCATAAGTTTATACCACTAGCCAAACCCCACTACTTACCCCCAGTGAAGTTGAAAAAAAGAAAAAGAAAAAAAGAAAGGATATAACAAAGTCAGTCAAGAGCTCCTCTTCCCCTGTACTTAATTATGTGAACAGTTATCGCTCACTAATAGTTAAACAAGTCTGAGCTCCCTAGAGGGTGGGTGAAGCTTTTTTGAGGGTGGAATTTCCCAGTTTAAGTCCCCCCTCAGGGATTTTCATAACCCAGGGAAGAAAACTATAGTTGGGAGAGACGCTTTGCTGTTGAAAATAAAGGGGAAAGGAAAATTCTTCCTCAATCCAGGGGCAGTATTTTGTGCCACAAAGGCGTCTGCAAATACATATTATAACCAACCAAAAGTGCCGCCCCTGTGTGCTGAGTATTTGTCCCAGAAGTGACTGCACAAAGCTGATACCCTGTTGGTGGAATGTGTTGAAAGAGATAAAACTCACTTTATAAAAATAAAGAAATATATCAAGAAGGAGGGATAAAAGAAAAGAGAACTTCTAAAGACCATACTTTCTACACTTAAAATATGGCTGACCAAGGGGACACAGAATTGCTGAGAACGTTTCCCTTTCTATCCCTTTTCACCTCTTCTGTCTCCTCTTTTTTAAGGAGTAGAAATCAGGAGACATACATTGTATTGTATTGGCCAAATTGACTTTTTTGTTGGTGTGTGAACTAAACTGAAAACATTGTTTAAAGTTTCTTCTATGCTAAAATCTTTACTTATGCCTTAAAAGTTATGGTATTAATGTGCCTGAATAGGGTGTACAGTGTTATGTGAAGAGTAATGATATCTGAAATTCTCAAGGTGGCACTTAATAGTTGGCTGCTCCATCATTTAAAGGGCCATAATACCCAAATGTTTAAACACTTGAAAGTGATGCAGCATAGCTGTAAAAAGCTGATTAGAAAATATCACCTGAACATCTCTATGTAAAAAAGAAAGATATTTTACCTCAAAAGTTCCTCAGTAGCCACCTCCCATTGTAAAGGATTTCTAAGCAGCATTTTAGTGTGTTTGTCCTGGGACATCTGAAGGGACTAGCATCGTGCACTCTCATATTATTTCACCAATCAGGTAAAGGAAGCTTACTATGAAATCTCATGAGAGTTAAGTCAAATCTCATGAGATCACAGTAAGAGTTCATGACTTCAGCACTGCTGATGCTGATTGGCTGCTGTTCATTTCTTCATTTTTTTAATTTTTTTTACCTGCAGCTGGGAGCAGCTGAGTATAACTTTTTACACAGAACTTACTCTGCTGAGCTGAGGAGATTGAGGTAAAATATCTTCCTTTTTTACATAGAGATGCTCAGGTGATATTTTCCTGTCAGCTTTTTACAGTTATACTGCATCAGTTTCAAGTGATTTAGCATATGAGTATTATGTCCCTTTAAGGGTAGTAATACCTTTCTTTCTGCCGCTACTTTTTGCTGAGGGGAACTAATAAGTTCTGTTGCAGATATTCCCTATACATTAATAGTAACTGCAATAAGCGTAAACACCCTTACCTAATATACTATAGTTATTGAGATTATGAGCTGTGTCTTATGTTACTGTGGAATTAAGTATTAAGGGGCAATTAGGAGTAGACTTGTAATTATATCTGATAAGCTAGTCTGCACAAAAGAAAAAAAGGGGGGAAAAAGAAAGGGAAAGAAAGAGGGAGGGGAGGAGGGGGAAAAGGAAGGAGAAAAAAAATAAAACATTTTTTTGTGGTGCATAACTCAATATTAGAGGTTAAGGAATTTAGCAGTGTCCTAAAATAGTCCCTGAAGCTTCCTGTACTAGGAAATGGAAACCCTCTCCTATGTCAAGTGTGGCTGAATAACAGGGGGCACGACAAGTGTAGATATCTCCTCTGAGCACAACTCACAATTCACATATGAACACACTGCACCTTATTATCTTTATGTATTTAATTATTTTCTCTTACCGCAAACTCTAATATCACAACATTTTATGAATCCTACACAACACTTTCTGCACTGTATTAGATAAACATTTAAGTTTACCTTATCAATTCTAATCTTTAAAGTACACATCGCTTTCTTTTATATTCACTATTTTTCATGGAGCAATTTGTTTATTCAGCTAAAGCTAAATCCCCCACAATGCCACCTAGAAAGGACAAACATAAGGTTAAAAGTCACACTTCTTTGTCGCAAGATAGTATAACAGAAGAACATACTTCAATTCACACAGACCTAGATGTCCAACACTTGGTAAACCAATTCTCAGCCTCAATGTTACCCCATCTTGACTTGATTAGGCAGGATGTTGCAGCACTATCTTTGAAGGTAAGACAGTTTAATAATAGGTTAGATGAGGCTGAAGCTAGAACCTCAGAAATTGAGGATAGAATAAATTCTCGCGAACAGGACAAGTACTATGATACTACCATTAAGAAGCTCCAAGAAAGACTAGATGATCTTGAAGATCGTTCTAGAAGAAACAATTTAAGAATTTTAGGTGTTCCAGAGACCCAAGAATTTCTTGATCTTAATAAATTTATAAATGAAACATTGCCACTTCTTCTAGAATTCCCTAATAGTCAAGCTAAAATAATGGTTGAAAGAATGCATAGGATAGGGCCCGAGAAAACCAGACCTGATGGCACAATTTCGATAAGACCTATAATTGCCAAACTTTCACATTTTCAAGATAAGATGGAAATTTTTAATTACTACAGAAAAAAAAAAAGCTTCAGTCTTCCTAAAGGATAAAAAAATCCTAAAATTCCAGGACTATTCACTGGAGTAGTCCACCCGCAGAAAAGCAATGGCCCCCTTTTGCTCACGCTTAATTGAGAAGGGTTTTAATGCCTTCTTGTTATATCCAGCAAAAATTTAAGTTTTAAAGGCAGGAGTTTGGCATCTATTGAATAATAAAACGGAGGCCAATCATTTTTTAGACATTAACACAGGGTGAGCATAAGTGCACCATTATGACCAATGTACACTACCTCCCTAGAGTAGATTAATGGTGAATAAACTATCAAATCTAACTAGTTATTATTTTTTTATATTTTGGCATAGGTATTGGAATAAAGAAAAATGCTTTTTTTTTTTTTTCTTCTCCCCCCCGTGGCTCTCCCACTCTCCCCCCTGCCTGTGCTGCTTGTGGTATTTCCCTTATTATAAATTAGAATATAAAGGATATTAATTTAGTATCGTGGAATGTCCACGGTATAACATTGCCTATTAAACGTAAATCTATATTAAAATATCTAAACTCATGTAAAGCCCAAATCGCCTTTATTCAGGAAACTTATTTACTAGCTAATGAAATTTACAAACTTAGAACAGGCTGGGTTGGAGAAGTGGTGGCCACTTTGGGTATTAAAAGAAAAAAAGGTGTTGCAATATTATTCCACAAAAATCTTGATTACAAAATAACACATATGGATATTGATGAGGATGACAGATTTATTGTTGTACAGGTAATAATATCTGAACAGAAATATACTATCTGCAATATACAGTGGGGCAAAAAAGTATTTAGTCAGCCACCAATTGTGCAAGTTCTCCCACTTAAGAAGATGAGAGAGGCCTGTCATTTTCATCATAGGTATACCTCAACTATGAGAGACAAAATGTGGAAACAAATCCAGACAATCACATTGTCTGATTTGGAAATAATTTATTTGCAAATTATGGTGGAAAATAAGTATTTGGTCAATATCAAAAGTTAATTTCAATGCTTTGTTATATATCCTTTGTTGGCAATGACAGAGGTCAAACGTTTTCTGTAAGTCTTCACAAAGTTGTCACACACTGTTGCTGGTATGTTGGCCCATTCCTGCATGCAGATCTCCTCTAGAGCAGTGATGTTTTGGGGCTGTCACTGGGCAACACAGACTTTCAACTCTGTTCAAAGGTTTTCTATGGGGTTGAGATCTGGAGACTGGCTAGGCCTCTCCAGGACCTTGAAATGCTTCTTACGAAGCTACTCCTTCATTGCCCGGGTGGTGTGTTTGGGATCATTGTCATGCTGAAAGACCCAGCCACGTTTCATCTTCAATGCCCTTGCTGATGGAAGGAGGTTTGTTCTCAAAATCTCACGATACATGGACCCATTCATTCTTTCATGTACACGGATCAGTTGTCCTGTTCCCTTTCCATTTTCTAATTATTGCTCCCACAGTTGATTTATTCACACCAAGCTGCTTGCCTATTGCAGATTCAGTCTTCCCAGCCTGGTGCAGGTCTACAATTTTGTTTCTGGTGTCCTTCGACAGCTCTTTGGTCTTCACCATAGTGGAGTTTGGAGTGTGACTGTTTGAGGTTGTGGACAGGTGTCTTTTATACTGATAACAAGTTCAAACAGGTGCCATTAATACAGGTAATGAGTGGAGGACAGAGGAGCCTCTTAAAGAAGAAGATACAGGTCTGTGAGAGCCAGAAATCTTGCTTGTTTGTAGGTGACCAAATACTTATTTTCCACCATAATATGCAAATAAATTCTTTCCAAATCAGACAATGTGATTGTCTGGATTTGTTTCCACATTTTGTCTCTCATAGTTGAGGTATACCTATGATGAAAATTACAGGTCTCTCTCATCTTCTTAAGTGGGAGAACTTGCACAATTGGTGGCTGACTAAATACTTTTTTGCCCCACTGTATATGGCCCAAATAATGGGGATAAAGGGTTCTGGAACAATTTAACCAAAAAATTAGCAGTTTATACAGGAAACGGTCTTATTATTGCGGGAGATTTAAATTTAATTACACAATATCCTCTGGACCGATTACATAGAGTGAAAGAGAAAAATAGAAAAAAAAGTTATAAATCTGAAATAAATCTCCTAAAATTTTTTTAAAAAACCTTAAACCTAGTAGATATCTGGAGATTTCAGAATCCCGATCAAAAAGAATACACATGTGAATACAAAACACATAAAACATTCTTGAGAATTGATTATTTTTTAATAGATAAAAAAACTAGTAGGTAAGGCGTCAAAGGCCTCTATCTCCACAATTATTCTTTCAGACCATGCTCCAATTACGTTGCAGTTGCAATCCGATCAGATAAAAAGATTGTATGCGTTCTTTAACTTACCAAAATTTCTTTTTAACAATATGAAATTTAAGAATTGGTTAAATGAAAAAATGGAAATTATTTATTTTTAACAACAAAGAATCAGCTCAGAATCCCGAGATTCTAACGAGCATAGTACTCAACTTTCTAATCAATTGGTTAATGCATATAATGCTTATTTAAGAGAGCTGTCGAATGAGAGATGGAGTGCATATATACAGGCAAAAAAGGAGAGGGAAATATTTTTGCAGCAGAATGCTGCCATAGAAGTATTAAAAACGAATGCCAAATACTATAGGCACGGAGGTAAAATGGGTAAATGTCTGTCTAATCTGGTAAAAATAATTAAGTGTCCTAAAACAATCTTGGTGATAAGAGGCGATAAGAAAAGACTAACCCAAATCAATGATATTAGTGCTGAATTCTTAAAATATTACAAACAGATTTTTTCCTCCTCAGTAACTAATGAAGACAATAAGAGAAATTTTTGAGAATCTTGTAAACTCCCATATCTCCTATCTGAAGACTTATCAGATCTAAATAGACCAATAGCGCAGGAAGAAATTGAGAAGGCTATTAAGCAGCTAGCTTGCAATAAAGCTGCAGGGCTGGACGCGTTACCGAATGAGTATTACAAAATTTTGCAGAGTAATATCCTTATTTACCTTGACACACACTGACAGTGTTAAACACTCAAGGACCCTTGTGCAAAAATGAGTGTATAATATAAACTGATACAAACTATCCAAAAAAGTTTTTAAGAAAACGATTTTTAAACAACATGTCATTTTGACATTTTTCACAGCTCTAAATCCACCGGTGGTTTTTTACTATTCAAACTCTGATACCATCGCATACAAAATTTCTGTGCAACTTAAATTGTCATACACTAGTCGGCCGACTATTAGCAAGTTCAAAATTGTAGCAATACAAGTTTTTATCGTAAATATACAATTTTAGCAATATATGTTTTATGAATATTTGTAGGATTTTTAGCAACAAATGTTCAAACATTTTCTTTTTCATATGACAGTTATTTGTGTGAAAGCTAATATTTGTTGATACCAGGAACAAGCATCTAGACCAAGAATAATCTTCTATATATGTAGTAACACTAGAAACCTTAAGAACAGCAAAAACTCTACAAGCATAAAGATCCCTTCCACTGTATATCCGACTTTTTTAGATTGTGTACTAGGTTTTCAATGTACTAGGTACAACACTCAAACGAGTCCTATACTTAAAACATTTTCAAATACACAATTTGTTTCATCGTATTTCATCGTATTTCACACAAACATATCGTTACTAAACATATCGTTACTATACATCTATACCTTCAATCTTGTAACACTGGTCCTAGACTTCACATATTGGTTACAATACATACCTATCTAGATTTAATCAGTATCTGTAAACCACCTGTCATAAAGTCCTATTATTATTTTTTCAAATAAATATATCTTTTTTTTCAAATAAATATATCTTTTTTATTAAAGCCAGTGTCAAATCTTTTATACATTTCCCTCAGATAAGGGTACTTAATAATTAAGACAAGGGTAAAAGCATTCACTTGCGCCTACACTCCAAAATTTCCAAAACCTTTCCTGTACACCCAAGTAAGATATTTTTGGGGAAAATATCCTAGGAGTAAAAGGCTTACCCCATTAGGCAGCGCAAAAAAGTTTTATATTTCACTCACCTAGAGTAATATCCTGCAAAGCCTTGCTGAGTTATTTAATTATTATTATATGGAAGGATCGAGATTCTCTAAAGAATTTACAAAATTGATTATTACCTTAATTCCAAAAAAAAGGTAAAGATCCCAAATCATTAGACACATATCGTCCAATATCACTGCTCAATTCAGACTATAAAATTTTAACATCAATAATTGCTGCGAGGCTACAGAAGCTACTACCTAAATTGATTCACCCTGATCAAACAGGGTTTATGAAAGGCAGATCGTTGTTCACTAATTTAAGGAAACTGCTACTAACAGTAGATTATTATAGTGCCCAGGAGACTGAAATTATGCAACCAGAGAAAGACAAGGCAGTGATTGCTATTGATGCTGAAAAGGTGTTCGATGCAATTGATTGGTAGCACCTCTTTGACTTCTTAGAACGATTTGGCCTAAAGGGTTATTTTCTGAAATTTATTCATAAATTATATGACAAACCATTTTCGGCTCTAGTAGTAAATGGCTTACTTTCAGATCATTTTTAATTAAAGGAACCAGGCAAGGGTGCCCGTTGTCTCCGTTGCTTTTCAACTTGAGTATTGAACCTTTGGCAGTTGTCCTGAGAAATGGTCAGTCTGGTATAAAAGTAGGCCCCAAAGAACTTAAAATATCCATTTACACGGATGATCTCCTGGTGTTTATTAGTAACGCTAGCGAAAATATACCGAAACTCATGATGATTCTGCATAGATTTAGTACTTTTTTGGGGTATAAGGTGAATTCACAAAAATCTGAAATATTATGGATTTAAAAGAGTGAAAATTATAGAGGAGAAAGTCCATTTAAGGAAGTTAAGAGCCTAAAGTATTTGGATATAAATGTTAACATATCTCCAAAAAAATGGTACGAAGAAAATTGGGCTGGATAAATAGATAAAGTGCAGAACGACCTTCAGAGATGGATACATTTACCCCTTACCTTAGCAGGTAAAATTAATCTGGTTAAAATGATAATACTCCCTAAACTTCTATATATTATGCAGAATATGCCTTTGTTCTTAAAACTGACGGATATAAGAAGGTTAAACAAAGCCTTCAAACATTTTCTATGGGGGAAAGAGAAAGTTAAACTGTCTTTACACAGACTCTCCCAAGAGAGAGAGTCTGCAGGGTTTAACTTCCTGTGTATTCAAAAATATAATTGGGCGTGATTAATGAAAATTATTCCAGACTGGCTGTTAGATGTGGGTCATTTTCAATTAAAGGACCTTGAGCAGGATCTTTTTTCACCACTTTCTCTTAAATCAGCAATTTACTTAGAGATGTCTAATCTTCCGGTATTAATGAAGAAGATGGCCACGTTTAAAAAACCCTATCCTGGTGTGGCAAAAAATCTGCAAAACTCTAAAGGTCGACTTTCGATAGTCTAAATTTTTACCCATCATAGGCAATCCTGTGTTTACAGAAGGAATGAGCTGTAAGGTCTTCAAAACTTGGAAATCAAGAGGTCTAGAATATTTTTTATCAGTGTATTGATTTAGATAGTGGTAGCATTTGTTCATTTGAAGATATCAAATCTCAATTTGGGGTAGACAATAAAGACTTTTTTGGCTATTTACAGATTAGACACTTCTTGAATACTAGGAAAGATGCCTCTTTTGTCATAAACTGGGATGGACTATTAACAGGGATTTCCCTTTTTTGTACTGGTATGCACTCCATCTCTTATTGGTATAAGATATTATTGCAAAGAGAGAGGGAAGATAATCTTGCATCATTGGCATGAAGGTGGGCACTGGGCAGTTGAAAACCCAGGGATTAACAATAAGGCGCTAAGCAAAAGTATTATGAGAGCGTGGCTTGCTACACCTTTACTTGCCTGGAGAGAGTCGCAATTAAAACTGATAAATCGCACATACATAACGCCCCATGTGCTAAGTTTATGGAATAAAAATCAAAGTTTCTCTTGTCAGAGATGTAATTTTCCTAGTGCAAATCTAATTAATTGTATTTGGAGCTGTCCTAAGGTGCTTAGCTTTGGGCCAAAATATCCTTTTGGCTCTCAAAAATTTTTAAACAACAGATGTATTTAAAGAAAGAGGATATAATCTTGTTACAGGAAAATGTACCTTTGATGCCTAATTTGAATTGTATCTTTATAAATTTCACAATATTATGCGCAAGGAACACTATCTTCTCCTCATGAAATCTAAAAAAACACCAAACTTTTCACATTTTATTAATAATATACATATGAAACTAGTCACCGAACAATATGATACTTCTAGTGATTCTGAACACGAGATTAAGAGATTCTTTAATAAATGGGGCAACTTTATCCAAAGTTTACCAGCTTGTATTCAGAAACAATATATTTTCCTGTTCCGTAATTCGATTTATGTACAAGAAGCATATCTTAGAGGAGAGCTGCCCAATTAGAACACTTCTATACTACTGGCAGAGATGAGTGGGGGGGCACGGAGCGGGGAGTCGTGTGTGTGTTTTTTTTTTTTTTTTTTATTTTAAGTCCTAAGTTTAGAATGGGAAAAATGCAACAGAGGAAGTTTTAAATTATATGTGCTGAATAATCACTTGTTTGTTCGCTTGATGTGCATTTCTCTTATTGCAGAGTTGTGGGTTTTATCAAGTTTTTTGTTTTTTTTTGTTTTTTGGGTTACTGATGTCCAGTTTAATGGTGTTAGGTTATAAAATTATAAAACCCCAATACTGAGGTGCATCGGTACATATTCTAGATGGTATTCTAACGTATTGAGGATTTCTACAGCCTATATTATGATCATGGCTTTTACATTCTAAATGACATTGTATGTTGCTTTTTCTTTTACATCATCATTTCTGTAATCCTCTATTTTTCACCCTGTGTGGTGTATTATTGATACTAATTTTATTTTTGTACCTTGTATTGATTATAAATAAAAAGTAAAAAAAAACAAAAGAAGAAGCTGAGAAACATGTTGCATGTTGTTCCTTGGGGTATGGTGATTGCCTGTTTTATGCTGTTCCTGAGGTTGCTGTTTTACCTGAATATCAGTCAGCTGGGCAACTGCAAAGTTCCAGTCTGTGCCTAATGCCCCTGGAGGTGCTATAATGATGTGAGTGCTCCTTTATATACTTTCTCTTGGTTTACAAACTGTACTTTGTCATGTGGTGTGCTATGTCCTTTATTTAGAACAGTGTGTACAAGAAGAGCCACCCTTTGGAATCTGAAGCTGATGACATTTGGATCCTGCATGACCAGAGGCCAGTCAGCTGAGTGACTAAGATCCAGCCTACTTATATAACACCATATCGAGTATACTGGATAACCTACACAGTAACTAAGTAACACAATTCACGCTAAATTTACTATCCACGTGGGGATCATTTGGACACATAACGGATTTTCATTTTTAAATTTTGATTTTTGATTTTTTTGATACACATATATGTCTTCATATATTTTTTCATTTTTTTGAGGAACTCTTTATTCCATTGTTTCTTTCGGGGACTATCACAAAACATCCTTTTGTATTTTAGCACCAAGGGGCCCATTTATCAAAGGGCTTGCGGACCTGATCCGACACTGCGGATCAGGTCCGCAAGACCTCGCTAAATGCGGAGAGCAATACGCTCTCTGCATTTAACATTGCACCAGCAGCTCACAAGAGCTGCTGGTGCAACGCCGCCCCCTGCTGACTCGCGGCCAATCGGCCGCCAGCAGGGAGCTGTCAATCAACCCGATCGTATTCGATCGGGTTGATTTCCGGCGATTCCTGTCCGCCTGCTCAGAGCAGGCGGACAGGGTTATGAAGCAGCGGTCTTTAGACCGCTGCTTCATAAGTTGTGTTTCTGGCGAGTCTGAAGACTCGCCAGAAACACGGCCCTTCAAGCTCCGTACGGAGCTTGATAAATGGGCCTGATAGTATCATCTGTCACTATGGGGCCAATTTACCATTGTGCGGGTGGACATGATCTGCTGTAGCGGATCATGTCCGCCGCACATCTATAAATGCCAACAGCATTAGCTGTCGCATTTATCATTGCACAAGCATTTCTCGTGAAATGCTTGTGCAATGCCGCCCCCAGCAGATTTGCGCTAGCAGGGGTTGTCAATCATCCTGATCGGGCTGATTGCTGTCTGCCGCCTAAGAGGTGGCGGACGGGTTAAGGAGCAGTGGTCTTAAGACCGCTGCTTCTTAACTTATGTTTCCAGCGGAAGGCTTGCACGGAAACTGCTGCATTCACAGCTTAATAATTCGGCCCCTTGATCTTCATTTTTTTTATTTATGTATACTTGAGCACACACTGCTCTTTGGGATCACCCCTTTGGTCAAATATATATATATTTAATTTTTTTCATCCACAATCTTCTTTTTTATATATGCGCATATATTCCATTCTATATTGGTTTTATATATATATATATATATATGTATATGATTGCATTGTCTATTAAATACTTTTATATTTGTATCCTATGTATTAGTTGATTTGCACATTATTAGCTTTGTACATTTATAAGGATTACTTTTTTTTTTTCTCACAAACAGACCACAAATATCATTTAATATTCATAAACATAAAATAACTGACCTACTTTTTGTCTCCAACAATGCTGCATAACCTTATAAAATCTTATTTTATTTTATTCAGATGATGTAAACAAATCCAGCCCTCAAATATGGGCAGTACATGTTATCAATAACCAATCCGATGTCAACTTTATGATATCATTATATGACGATTTAGTCCTCCTGCGCATGCACAATTTCCCTGTGTCTACTACCTTCCAGACAGTCATTCAGAGAGTGACGTGTTGGATGACGTTGTGCAAGCTTGCGCATGCACATTGTGGCTTAGGGCCGCCATATTCCAACCTGGGTTGTCAGTCCGATTGGACAACTGCTAAAGGTAGCCACAGAGTGGGTTTGGAAATTTATTAAAAATTAAAAGAAGATATTGGCGAAACTGTAAACATTTAAAAACTATACTATATTGAAAAGGTGATCATTTCACAACATTTTTTTCGTTTATGCTAAGTTATTTTTTGCTTACAGTGTCCCTTTAAGCCTTACTAGGCACTCTTATGTTCATGCCAATAATACTGTTTATCTGCGATCTAGTTAGGTAATAACATTTTTGAGAGCTTGTGGGCATCACTTGCCGCTGTAACACTATTGTATCTGTAGCTATCTGAGCCAATGACAAGAGGCATACTGTATATGTGGAGACATCCATCACAAGGTACTTTTTGGGCTTCACATCCCTTTAACCAAAGCAAAGGGGTTTATCACATAGTTGAAATATCTAGCTCTGCTGATTGGATCAGCAGCAGTTTCCACTCTGGACCAGTAGTGCTCTAAGGATCCCTAGTGGGACTTTAAAGGGGCAGTAAATACAGTAGATTTGAATAATCAACAAATGCATGATAAAAGACAATGCAATAGCACTTAGGGGACGAATTATCAAGTTCGCCGGAAACAGCAGTTATGAAGCAGCGGTCTAAAACATCAATCCGCCCGATCTTATATGATCGGGCTGATTGACACCCCCTGCGACACCCCCTGCTAGCTGCGAATCTGCAGGGGGCGGCATTGGACAAGCAGTTCACAAGAACTGCTTGTGCAATGATAAATGCCGACTGCATATGCTGTTGGCATTTATCGATGTGCGGCGGACATGATACTCTACAATGTACATTAGTCTGAACTTCAAGTGAGTAGTAGATTTTTTTTCTGACAAATTTCAAGTTTATATCTTTTTCCACTCTTCCTGTATCATTTGACAGCCACCAGCCAATCACAAATGTATATATGTATATGCTGTAAATTCTTGCACATGCTCAGTAGGAGCTGGTGACTCAAAAAGTGTAAATATAAAAAGACTGCACATTTTGTTAATGGAAGTAAATTGGAAAGTTGTTTAAAATTGCATGCTCTATCTGAATCATGAAAGTGTGTCCCTTTAAACTTTGCAGGGATTAAACACATTGAGGTCTATTTATTAAAGGTCTGTTGGACCTGATTCAACAGACCTCGCTGAATGCGGAGAGCAATACGCTCTCCGTATTCAGCATTGCACCAGCAGCTCTTGTGAGCTGCTGGTGCAACGCCGCCCCCTGCAGATTCACAGCCAATCAGCTGCCAGCAGGGGGGTGTCAATCAACCTGATCGTACTCGATATAATAATGATTAAAAAAAATAATAAAATCAATGCAAGATTTTGCTGCAATCATTAGCAGCTTTGAAAACATATTTCTTTGTCAATTAAAATATAAAAGGGAAAATAAACAAACCAAAAAAAAATCATGTATACAAAAATACACTGTTTAAACATATTAAAATAAGCTTTTTTTTCATGAAAAGTTAAAAAGGTTTAAAGTATTTTTAAACAGGAAGTGTTTATTAGAGCTAAACTGGTCCTTGTGATGTTCACTGGGTGATAAGGAAAATCTTCCACAGCTCTATTCGTACAAACTGATACATCCTAATGCCGTTAAAAAAATCAGCGTAGGAACAAAACCATTGTAAATTTTAAAATGCCCACTTTTAGATACAAAAAAATGACTTTAATGCTCCTTTAATGGGAAAAAACAGCAGTCATATTGCAATAATCACTTTCACTAACTTACTGCTATAATTCAACTCTTTTTCTTTTAATGGCTTACAAATAAATAACAATGTATAATATTTAATTTCTTAAGTATGTTATGAAATATAAAGGACAAAAATATCAGACTTTAGCAAATAAATTGACTGACTTTTTTTTGTTTTATTACAAAGCTTTTTTTTAAAAAAAAACAAAAAAAAAACATATGCTCAGCACATTAAAGCAAATTGGAATGACAAAAAAAAAAGTTTTTTGACAGTTTTCTTTTGGCAAAGCCTGTGCTTTACTAATAAAAAGAGGGATACATCAAAAAATTTCTTTTTTTCAACAACTGGCATTAAATCCCACTATAGGTCAAAATAATAATAGTAAAAAAATAATAATAATAAAAAAAAAAATATGCAAAACAAATACAATACAGTACAATTTACGATTGTTACAACTAATTCAAGTGCTGGGCTTTCTTTACAATGTATGAAGGGAGAATACAAAGAAACTTGTTGCCATAAAGGGGTCAATTTATCAAGCTCCGTACGGAGCTTGATGCCCCGTGTTTCTGGCGAGAAACAGAAGTTATGTAGCAGTGGTCTAAAGACCGCTGCTCCATAACCTGTCCGCCTGCTCTGAGGCGGCGGACAGAAATCAACCCGATCGAATACGATCGGGTTAATTCACACCCCCTGCTAGTGGCCGATTGGCCGCAAATCTGCAGGGGGCGGCATTGCAAATGATAAATGCCGATAGCGTATGCTGTCAGCATTTATCGATGTGCAGCGGACATGATATGCTACATCGTATCATGTCCGCTTGCACATTAATAAATTGACCCCTTAGTCTTATTTGGAAGATGATGTTGATTTAAAATATTTTTAAATACACAGCTCAAACAAGCCTTTATTAAGGAAATTTTGTGTTAAATATAAAACCTAAAAGAAAAATAGCTAATTAGGAAACAAAAAGGGTATTACTCGTTGACTCTTTTGCTGTAAGAGGCACTCTTGCATTTAGAGACCCCATTGTTTATAAGATGAATTTTATTTTTTTTAATTAAGTAACATTTTGTATAAAACTACAAAAAAAAAAGTCTGTTAGGTATTGGACGCAAAAAGAACATAACAAAACATTGTTTGCTTTGCCAATCAAGACCCTAAATGTAGGAACACCAGATTTATCAAAAAAGCCATATTTTCATGCATGTTTCCTCAAGAAAGGAGGGAAATTTACCCCCACTAATAAAATATACATCAATCGATCCTCAAATCTGATATATAAAAGCATTCAAGTTTTATGGAAAAGAAAACAAAAAACAATACGATGGTTTAAAAAAAAAAAAAAAAACCTTAAAAAAAATTGATCCTTTTGCTCCATACTTAAATAAAAGAGGTTTATCTGGGACAGAATGTCTCTTCAATGTTTCTTGTCCAAGATCTGCACTGTTTGGTCTGCACTGTGGCTGGATTAGTTAGGGAACGTCACACACGCGCTGAGACATGAAGAAAGTGAAAAATAATGGGTTATGCTGACAACTCCGTGTCTTCCTGTCCAGGGAATATGGTGTGAAGGCGGGTCGGGTACAGGGGGTGCCAGACTTCAGGCAGTGATTGTCTATACGGTAATGTCTCTAGCAGTAACATATTAATGTCATTACACAGCCTCCTTGGGGAATTGCAATGCTGTTTATAGAGACAGACAGTTTAACAAGCTTCCATCTCCAGAAGGGCTCCTGCTGGTGCAGCCTTAGCTTTGCAAGTTGAGAATGCATTTTTCTTTCCTCCTTTAAACAAAACAAAAATAAACAAGTGTTATCACATTCTTTGTCTAACAAAATTCTACAAAATATATAGGTGACAGAATTGCATCTCCACACATCTTTTATAATGCATTGTGTAATTTATCAATCAATCATTATATGTACAAGGATATATCCAAAAAGGAGGAGCACCCTACATACATTTGTGCATGTGCATTGTTTAATTTATTAATCAATAATTAGATGTACAAGGATATATCCAAAAAGGAGGAGCACCCTACATACATTTGTGTATGTGCATTGTGTAATTTATCGATCAATCATTATATGTACAAGGATATATCCAAAAAGGAGGAGCACCCTACATACATTTGTGTATGTGCATTGTGTAATTTATCGATCAATCATTATATGTACAAGGATATATCCAAAAAGGAGGAGCACCCTACATACATTTGTGTATGTGCATTGTGTAATGTATCAATCAATAATTAGATGTACAAGGATATATTAAAAAAAGGAGGAGCACCCTACATACATTTGTGTATGTGCATGTGTCTGTGCATGAATGTGCATGTGCATCAATCAATACATGTATGTTCATAAACTTACAATGCAAACATTAAAATATCATACAATGGATGCAATTCTTATCCTTTTAAAAAAATGCATTTAATTAAAAGTCTGGGCCTGATATTCATAACCCCATCGGCATGGAGAGAAATCACACAAAATCTTTGAGATTTTTTTTAGACCTTGCATTGTAATGTAGGAGTCTCTGTTTCACATAAAGAGCACTACATAGCAACATAAACATGTCTCAAGATAAAATTTGTCTTTAGACCGCTGCTTCATAACTGGTGTTTCTGGCGAGTCTGCAGGCTCGCAAGAAACACGGGGCCTCAAGCTCTATCCGGAGCTTGATAGATATGCCCCAATATATCTGAGCTGTCCTTTGCATGCAAGGAGATATTATACGTATATTCTTGAATATACGGTAATAAGGGTATATTATATTTAAAAGGGCATACATGTGCAAAAAGAAATTACTCAAATGTGTTAGAGCTTTATAATATTGCAATCACCAGCTAGTTCCCAGTGGTACATTGCTGTTCCTGAGCCTACCTAGGTATGATCTTATATAAAGAATACTAAAATAATAAAATAAACTGGGTTCCCATTAATGTGTTCCAATGGCTTGCTATACCAGCTGTATAAAATATATTGCAAATTGCTCCTTTATGTTTATTTTTATATGAGATAGCTGTTTTGATAATTGAAAACACAGCCCTTTTAAATGGGATAAGCTTACAGAAAGAGCAAATATCCTTATATTATTTATTTGCCTAAACACACATGCCTCCTGATCTTATATCTTTGTCAATACACAAAGGCTGATAATTAGGGCCTGATGGTCAAAGATTCTCCTGCTTGCACAGAAATTGTTAGATATGTGCATTTGTGCACATCTGGTGCTAACAAATGCAGAAGAAAGCTGCCACAAGGTGTATTTAGCCCTTTCTAGAGCCTGATTTATTCTTGTGAAAGTGCAGCACACTGAGATCTATGCAAATCCAGATCTTTACAAGATTAAATCCATCTATGAAAAAGAGCTGAATGTGGCTTGCGGCCGCTTTCTTCCGCATTCATTTTAAAATAACTTTTTTACCATTCCTGCTGCATGATATAGAAAAGGTGCAGGGGGTGATTTGCAGCTTAATCTAAGGTAAGACTTTAAGATGATCAAGGTGTAGACTGTCCCTTTAAATTGTTGAAGGTTTTCTAAAGGATTGTGATTGGCCCCATAGTTGAGCAGTGTGATGGTTAAACATATTTAGGGTCAGTAATGCATAAATAATGTGCTCTGATAACAGCATGTCCGTTTTGTATTAGAGAAGAGAGTACACTGATCACTTATTATAACCAAAACACACTTATTCTTAGGGGAACAGATTTCTAAGTCCCCTTAAAATGACATCACTAAATCAACATGACATTGAGAAATACTGAAACATATATAGTCATAAAAAACATAATTTGTATTCATCAAATTGAGAATGGTTTGGATCCACAGAGTGTCAATACTTTTCTAACAACAAAGCGTCATCCCACTATGCTCAAGACAAAGTCTTACAAAAAAAAATCTCCAGAGCACTTTTTTTTTTTACATTGTAGAATCGTCTCCTGTCATGGAGATGAAAGAGTTGCAGAATCCACTTTTCAAGACAAGTGAAACGTAGGCCAAGCAAACTGCAGAAAAAATACTAGCAAGCGCACCCCACAGATTTTATTTACTTTGAGTCTTTTCATCCCAGATGTTCAAAGGGTTTGGTTCAGGTTGTTCTTCCTGGGAAGGTTTTCCTCTCAGTCTTACATGAAAACATTGGGCTTCCTGTCGAGGAATGGCCTGGAGGCGCCAAGCCAGTAAGTTCACAACAGCCTGATACAAGACTTGTGATTCAGAGCTGCTCCCGATTAGAAGCCAGGAATGTCTACTGGGCTGAGAAAAGTAAAGATCTGCTCTGTTCAGACCATTTCTGCCTTTGAAGTCAGAAGGTTATAATAACTGTGTCAGACCTGCGCCAGACCTCTGCTCTGTGACAGGGGCCATGAAATCTTATGGAATTAAAGGAGCCTCTTATTTCAATGCCTATGTTTCTTACCATAAAAAGGGCCAAATATTCTGAAATGTAGAATATTGTATCACACAAATTTAAAGGGATATGAAACAGTGCTCCTTTAGGAGAAAATATATGTTAAATCAAAGTAAATATAAGAGAAAGAGAATGTGTTTAAAACAGCAAAATTACTTGTTTTCTTGCAAAATGAGCACTTAGAAAATCTCAGTGTAGCCCCTGTCTTTAGTGAGATAAAGGAGCTTCCTTTATAAAACTTAAAGGGACAGTCAACTCCAATTTTTTTATTGTTTAAAAAGTTAGATAATCCCTTTATTACTCATTCCCCAGTTTTGCACACCCAACATGGTTATATTTATATACTTTTTACTTCTGTGATTACCTTGTATCTAAGCCTCTTTTGAGAGCCCCCTGATCACATGACTATGTATGTATTATCTATTGACTTGCATTTTAATCAATTAGTGCAGTGTCATCCACAACTCCACGAGAGAGAGCACAATGTTATCTATATGGCCCTTATGAATTAGCAGACTCTTGTGAAAAGCTAATAAAAAAGCATGTGAAAAGAGGCTGTCTGTAGTGGCTTAGAAATAAGCAGAAATTTACAGGTTTAAATGTTATAAAGTATATTTATATAACAATTTTGGTTGTGCAAATCTGGTGACTGGGTAGTAAAGGCGTTATCTATCTTTATAAACAATAACACTTTTGGTGTTGACTGTCCCTTTAAGTTCTACTGTAGCATCATTATTGCATCAAACATCCTCTACTGAGCATGGGCAAGAAACTGACTGCAGCTAGTGCATGTGTGCATTTCATGCACCCCTATCTAATTATGGTAAAGAAAGGCTGTTGCAAATGTGCAAACACATCATCACTGGAATACAGTGAAAGCTAGATTTCAACATGGCGGCACCAATGACTAGAGGGAGGAAGGGAATAAACTCAATTCTATGCTTATAAAATTTATTTAATGTCCCTTTAAAAATGTTATTTTGCAAAAAAATAGTTATGTAAAAGTTGTTTCAACTGAAACTTAAGCTAGCAAGAAATGTGATTTCTATCCACACCTCCCAACTGTCACTATTTGAGAGGGACAGTCCCTGATTCTGAGCCCTGTCCCTCTGAGACAGCCATATGTCCTTCTTTACAGAATTTCCCTTAGCCCCGCCCATAGGACACCTACAAACTGCCTTGACACACCCACAGACCACACAGAAACACCCACAATGCCCTATTTTTAAATGGAACAAAGAAAATAACTAAGACCAATGTACATTTAGGGCATAGGTGAGATCTTCCCTTGCTTAGTCAATGTGAATCATGAAGCTTAACTTCTGGTCTGCTTATGAGTCCTGAGGACAAATTTTAAAGGGCCATTTTACTTGAAAACTAACTGCACTGCATTGCTATATTTTTAACATAATTCTCTCTGACATTAAAAAAATAAAAAATAATAATGTAGCAAGTCCTTCCCTGGAAAAAAAATGTCCTTCCACCAATAGAGCTGCAGGAGCTGCTGTTATCACCGAATGAGTACACATCTGATACTGCAGTGTTATTTTCCACACAACTGCAACCAGCTTTTATTTAACATTGGCAAACCATGTGTTCATCATGTTTGAATTCTGGTCTTTATTGATATATTTTTAATACAATGTCCCTTTGCTTAGAATTGATAATTGAAAATATGACAGCCCTGATAACAAATGGGAACCAGCTGGGTAGGTGTTTAAAGAATAAAATGCAAACAAGCAGAAATGTCAGTAGATGAAACCACAACATGAATCAGGAGTGAATCATTCTGTAGGGCCAGAGTAATTGAGGAACGCCTTAGCACAGGATTCTGAAGGGCCAGAGACATTAAGGAACCCCTTAGTACAGAATTCTGTACATTGAGGAACACCTTAGCACAGGATTCTGATGGGCCAGAGACATTGAGGAACGCCTTAGCACAGCAATAAGACAATGGGGCCAATTTACCAAAGTGCGAGCGGACATGATACAATGTAATGTATCATGTCCGCCGTACATCGATAAATGCTTATCATTGCACAAGCAGTTCTTGTGATCTGCTTGTGCAATGCCGCCCCAGCAGATTCGCGGCCAATCGGCTGCTAGCAGGGGGTGTCAATTAGCCCGATCGTATAGGATCAGGCGGATTGATGTCCGCGGCTTTAGAGCAGGCGGACAAGTTATGGAGTAGCAGTCTTTAGACCAATGTTTCATAACTACTGTTTCTGGCGAGCCTGAAGGCTCACGTGGAAACGGGCAATTCGGCCTTCATGTCTGTTTGTGTAGGAATAGTGTCATTTTTCATGGGTTTAAACCTTGTGACCTTTCTGCACAAGGACCAGAGAATTTCCTAGGGGGCAATACTGCTATAATGGTATGATCTGTGCATGACCAGTACATACAGCACATAACTGTCTAACCTTGTGGAACAATTATTTAATAATATTAAATATATTATATATATAATATTATTATTATTATTCATGAACTCCAATATCTTTTTTATATTTTCAATCTCTATGAAGCTTTTTTTTTTTTTAAATGATTTTTAATAATTCTATTGCTTATTTAAGGGAAATAAAACAGACAGGAATGGCAAATTTTAGATTAGCATGCTGTTCACTTTTAAACCAAGCAAAATGTAAAGGGATGTTGTACTTTAAATTGTTTTCCCCTTAAAGGGAGAGTAAAGTCCAAATTAAACTTTCATTATTTAGATAGGGCACATCATTTTAAATGATTTTTTATTTACTTTTACCATAAAATTAGGCTTATAGGTTGATTTCTAAGACTCTACAGTCCACCTCTTATCTCACGTCTGGCTGTGAACAGCTAATAACATGTACTGTTTGTTCATGTGTGCCATATAGATAACATTGTGCTAACTCCCGTCAAGTTATTTAAGAGTCAGCACTAACTGCCTGAAATGCAAGTCTGTCAAAAGATCTGAGATAAGGGGCAGTCTGTAGAAGCTTATAGATACAAGGTAATCACAGAGGTAAAAAGTATATTACTATAATAGTGTTGGTTATGCAAAACTGGGGAATGGTAAATAAAGGTATCTTTTTAAACAATACAATTTTTGGTGTTAACTGTCCCTTTTATGTGTGTGCAATGGCTTGCTATACCAGCTGCAGATGATAAAATATATGGAAAATTGCTCCTTTATGTTTTTTTTTTCATTTGAAAAAAGTGTTTTGTTCATTGAAACCTTCAATCATTTGCTCTCAAAAACATGCCCATTTAAATGGACTGATTTTGCATGAGGAGCAGACTTTCTTATCTCTCTATACACATAGGGGCCCATTTATCAAGCTCCGGATTATGCTTGAGGGCCCGTGTTTGGCTCGCCAGAAACACCAGTTATGAAGCAGCGGTCTTAAGACCGCTGCTTCATAACCTGTTCGCCTGCTCTGAGCAGGCGGACAGACATCGCCGCAATTCAACCCGATCGAGTACGCAGGGGGCGGCGTTGCACCAGCAGCTCACAAGAGCTGCTGGTGCAATGCTGAATACGGAGAGCGTATTGCTCTCTGCATTCAGCGAGGTCTGTCGGACCTTATCCGACAGACTCTTATCTTATCTTTTTTAAATTTGAATACAATAAGGCTTTATAAGGCTCTTATCTTATCTTTATAAATTTGAATACAATGGTCAATACTGAAATTTTGAATTGCTAGAAAAAATTCCAATACATTTGAAATGTCATTGTGAAAACATTTAAGGGACAATGTATTTAGGCATACAGCTTTTAAGCGTTCACTGCATTACAAGTGCTGGGAACAACCTCATACTAGGATGTTTATTTCTGCTGCTGCCTCTTGCTTACATACTGTAATTTAATACACTCCTTTATGTAATTTAGTTAATAAGGAACACATAAAAAAGATGAGAAATACAGTTCAATGTGCCTTTAAAGGGACAGTCTAGTCAAAATTAAACTTTCATGATTCAGATAGGGCATGCAATTTTAAACAACTTTCCAATTGACTTTTATCATCAAATTTGATTTGTTCCTTTGGTGGTATTTTTGAAAAGCTAAACCTAGGTAGGCTCAAAATGATTTCTAAACCGTTGAAAACCGCCTCTTAGCATTTTGAAATTTTTTCACAGTTAGACAGTACTAGTTCATGTGTGTCATATATATAACATTGTGCTCTCTCCCGTGGATTTATTTAGGAGTCTGCGCTGATTAGCTAAACTGCATGTCTGTCAAAAGCACTGAGATAAGGGGGCAGTCTGCAGAGGCTTAGCTACAAGGTAATCACAGAGGTAAAACGTGTATTAATATAACTGTGTTGGTTATGCAAAATTGGGGAATGGGTAATAAAGGGATTATCTATCTTTATAAACAATAAAAGTTCTGGTGTGTACTGTCCCTTTAATGCTCAGTTCTAACTCAACTATATTTCATCATATAGAGTCATTGCATGGGTCTCTGACAGTGAGAAAAAACATTCTATATGATGAACAAATCTACCATTCTCTGTGATATTCTTGCAATTAACCAAACTATAAAATTAGAAAAGTGTGTGTGTGTAAGTTTGTAGTGGTAGTTACTAAACTATAAAAGTTATTATTGCCTTGAAATGCATTTCTTCTTCACTTAATAGTGAGCAGTTTGGCCGAACTCATCTAGGAAGTAGCTATGTTCTTGCAAGATATAACTACTACCAGAAGTGTATCAGACAATTAAGATATTTTTTTATTTAATCATGTTTTTCTGTATCTAAAGCTAAAGTATGTTTCTTTAATTAAACTTTATGTGCAGCAGTCTTACTAAGTCTTCTGGCTCAATACACAGCCTGTTTGTGTTTGTGAGCTGCTTTAACTGCTGTTCCTAATTTAAGAACAGCTTATTTCTCTGTCTTGTGACAAGTCATCTTTGTTTGACAATCTACCAAAAGAATACACTGCTTTTTGCAAACACAATGCAGCATCTCCACGCAGCAGAGACAACCATCAGCTGCACCTACAAAGAGACACAACTGTGGCACTGCTCAGCCGATAGAGAGCAGGTCATATCAGGATTCTTTTCACAAAACCACAGGCATGTAACAAGCAGACTCAGGACTGCCCACATCTGAGACTTCACTGGGGGCTTTTTGCTGAAGTCTTGCCAAGTCAGGCATGCTGCTACTCGGCCCAATCCACAAGTAACGTCGGCACATTCAAAAGCAGCAATTACAGCACTCTGGCTGTGGTTAGGCTTCAAAGGAAGAGCTGCGAGTCACATTTTTACATATGTGAAGTTCTAGGCTCAGTGCTCAATAAAAGCCACTGTGTACTTATTATTTGTATTCCATACTTAATGCCACTGCTGTCAATTTATCGATAGAAACAGAAGCCAACTGCTGCCTTGCTGCTCTTTTTCAAGATGCCAATGCACTTATATTAGATAACAGTGATGTAATACACTCAGGCACGCAACTCATTCCTAAATCACTATTTATTTGCTCTACAAATGCCAGGATCATAGCATCATTTAGAAAACATTGTTTGTGCCCCTATAATATACATGTGTGTATGCATATTTCACCAAATAAGATAGCATGCTAATAGCTGTTGTCATTGGGTTGCTAGGTGTCCAGTATTCAACCGGACAGTCCAGTATTTTAGCAGGCTGCCCAGTAAAATCTATACAAACATACTGGACACTTAAATGTACAGTCCTTAAATGTTAGCTTAATATAAAAGGCCTCCTATGCCTAAATGTATTACACATATGGAGCACAAAGAAGTGAGGGGCAGTTACAGAGGTCAAATCACTTCTGTTTATGTGCGTTACTGGCAGCCAAAGAGGTAAAAATATTGATTTGTATGTTACTGGCAGCAAAAGGTTAAAATTACTGCTCAGTTGTGAAAAATATACATCATGGGATCAAGAGAAGGGGCTAAGGTAGAGCTTTTTTTTGGGGGGGGGATTATGTGACCTCAAATACCGTGGTGCTCATTCAATAACAGATTGTCTAGTATTTTTGTGGCGGACAGCTAGCAACCCTATTGATTATACAAACTTATATGATATATTAATAATTCTTTATTTCTGATATAACATTTGTGAAGTGTGAACAGTGTAATTAACTTCTTTGTTGCATAAACCAGCAGTACCATATATACAGTGTTTATCAAAAGAAAAATCAGACTTAGGGGCCTATCTATCAAGCTCCGAACGGAGCTTGACGGCCCGTGTTTCTGGCGAGTCTTCAGGCTCGCCAGAAACAGCAGTTATGAAGCAGCGGTCTAAAGAACTCTGCTCCATAACCCTGTCCGCCTGCTCTGAGCAGGCGGACAGAGATCGCCACAATTCAACCCGATCGAGTACGATCAGGTTGATTGACACCCCCCTGCTGGCAGCTGATTGGCTGTGAATCTGCAGGGGGCGGCGTTGCACCAGCAGCTCTTGTGAGCTGCTGGTGCAATGCTGAATACGAAGAGCGTATTGCTCTCCGTATTCAGCGATGTCTTGAGGACCTGATCCGCACTGTCGGATCAGGTCCGCAAGACATTTGTTAAATAGGCCTCTTATTCTCTTCAATGCCAGCTAAAATATGTAATTCTAATGTCCTGCATCACAAATCAGTGGTTTAGTACTGCTAACACTTGCCACAACAAACTTATGGATAGGGTTTATGGGAAAAATTAGAGTTTCAATGATCGGAAGCATGGAATTATGGGACTTGGTGTAACTGTCTGCTAGTGTGTAAGAGTCACACCCCGTGGAAGAATCTTTACAGATTATCCAACAAACCTGAGGGAGTTTCTTATCAGCCAGTGAGCAAAGCTGAGGGAGTTTCTTATCAGCCAGTGAGCAAAGCTGAGGGAGTTTTTTTATCAGCCAGTGAGCAAAGCTGAGGGAGTTTTTTATCTGCCAGTGAGCAAAGCTGAGGGAGTTTCTTATCAGCCAGTGAGCGAAGCTGAGGGAGTTTCTTATCAGCCAGTGAGCAAAGCTGAGGGAGTTTTTTATCAGCCAGTGAGAAAAGCTGAGGGAGTTTCTTATCAGCCAGTGAGCAAAGCTGAGGGAGTTTCTTATCAGCCAGTGAGAAAAGCTGAGGGAGTTTTTTATCAGCCAGTGAGCGAAGCTGAGGGAGTTTCTTATCAGCCAGTGAGCAAAGCTGAGGGAGTTTCTTATCAGCCAGTGAGAAAAGCTGAGGGAGTTTTTTATCAGCCAGTGAGCGAAGCTGAGGGAGTTTCATATCAGCCAGTGAGCGAAGCTGAGGGAGTTTCATATCAGCCAGTGAGCAAAGCTGAGGGAGTTTTTTATCAGCCAGTGAGCGAAGCTGAGGGAGTTTCTTATCAGCCAGTGAGCAAAGCTGAGGGAGTTTTTTTATCAGCCAGTGAGAAAAGCTGAGGGAGTTTCTTATCAGCCAGTGAGCAAAGCTGAGGGAGTTTCTTATCAGCCAGTGAGAAAAGCTGAGGGAGTTTTTTATCAGCCAGTGAGCGAAGCTGAGGGAGTTTCATATCAGCCAGTGAGCAAAGCTGAGGGAGTTTCTTATCAGCCAGTGAGAAAAGCTGAGGGAGTTTTTTATCAGCCAGTGAGCAAAGCTGAGGGAGTTTCATATCAGGCAGTGGGATAGATTTATTAAGAGGTTGTAGACTTGCTCATTTGGTCCCACAACTGACATGTATTTGCTTCCTAAACCCTCTATAGCAACTTAGAAATGGCGGATAAAAATCATTCTGGACTGATTTAACTTGCTTGTAGACTTGCTCATTTGATCCCACAATTGACATTTATTTGCTTCCTAAAACCCTCTCCAGCAACTAAGAGATGGCGGATGAAAATAATCCTGGACTGATTTAACCGGGGTGATTGACAAGCCCTGCTATTGTGCAATTGGCGGCACCTATGTAATGCTTAATAAGGGGAACAAATGCAGCCCAAAATTTGAGACAGACAAGTTCACTACATGTGAAACCTTTTCGTCTGACCAATAATAAATCTACTCCTTTATATTGGTTTACATTATACTGTATATATATATATATATATATATATATATATATATATATATATATATATATATATATATATATATATATGTTTAATGATTTGTGTATTTTATTGATGTATTCTCTTGTGTGTGTGCATTCTACTGACTCATAGAAAAAATAGCACTGTTCTCCAAATTTTCCAGGTCTGCTTTCTATTCCCAGTCCGCCCCTGTTCTAGAGAGACCAAAACACAAAGGGCTCCATGTACGAAGCAGCGAGAGGTGCTCCGGAGCCCTTGCAGGGCAGGTTCGCATATGCGAGCCTGCTTCCCGCAATGTAAGAAGCAGCGGTTATTAGAGAATTCATAGAGGGCACGCTCCCTTGCTCGCTCTCGGTGATTGACAGCCTCTTCAGTAGCGTGACTGAAGGGGTGGGCATTACACATAATGTGTTTGTTTTTGTTAGGTACAGAAATAAACGAGTGTGTGTAAATATCAAGTATTCACTGCACAGCATATAAGATTCTCAGAGTTCTTCACAGAATTCACTCCCTCCAGGCATAACATGTTTACTATACATAATCAAACATTTTATGGGGATTTTATTTTTGTGTCCCTTTAAGAATGTAGAATGCACTACAGCCTGACTGAACAGAGTAGAAATATCACAATCTAGAGAATTTACACCAACAAGAAGTCAAGTAAATAATACATTTACATTACATTATTTTACTCTTAGCATTTTATTGTGTATTTCATTTTATAGTCTATAACTCACAAAATGTAGATCCCACTTCACTACACACTAGTGTTCCAAATAGACACTAATAAGCCAGATTTTGAGGAACATTTGTGCATCTATTTTAATTACTTAGCCACTGATTATTAAGACTAGCAGTATATTTAATATATTTTTTTCTGTTAGGAATCCATATACAAAACTTTTTTTTTTTTTACACAAATGAAACAGACAGCTATCAATATGTAGATGAGCCTTTAAATATGTACTAAGGCACTAAGAAATGTTCTGGTCCCTCTGGTACTCAATGGGTCAATAATTAAGAGCATTCCAAAAAAGATGAAAGGCTTCCTGTTATTGCTAAGAGACTGTAAGGGGAGGGGGGATTACTCCTTACATAACTGCATTTCTAAAGTGGTGATTGCAGAATGCTGTCAGTAGATGTCAGTATTGCACTAAAATCACTGACTTGGCTCTGATGACCTCACTTATGACTGTACATAGCAACACATGTTCTTTATTATCTGCACACATATTAACTGGTATCTGTAAAATGAACTATGCTTAAATAGACATTATTGACAGTGGTTTTTTTTATATAATAATAGTAAACATAAGCAGTTAAACACCTGCATAAAAATATTTTGAAAGCTTTTAAATACAGGTAGCCCTCAGTTTACGCCGGGGTTAGGTTCCAGAAGGAATGGTTGTAAAGTGAAACCGTTGTAAATTGAAACCCAGTTTATAATGTAAGTCAGTGGGAAGTGAGGGAGATAGGTTCCAGGCCCCTCTCAAAATTGTCATAAGTAACACCTAATTCATTATTTTTAAAGCTTTGAAATGAAGACTTTTGATGCTAAACAGCATTATAAACCTAATAAAATAATCACACAACACAGACTTCACTTGCATTTTCTGCAAACAGTTCTTTCTATGCATTCCAATCTGGACTGATTTATAGACAGGAAGATCTTGTTCCTTTGAAATCTGCTCGATAGCTCAGGTCTGGTTAAACTGATTAATTTCGGCTTGCTTGGCTTTGCTGTAACACAAGCGGACAGCTCCACCTACTGGCTATTTTAATAAATGCACTGCTTCTCAATGCTTTTCAATAGCAGTCACATGACTGGAAAAAACAGAATGTATGTTTACCTGATAAATTACTTTCTCCAACGGTGTGTCCGGTCCACGGCGTCATCCTTACTTGTGGGATATTCTCTTCCCCAACAGGAAATGGCAAAGAGCCCAGCAAAGCTGGTCACATGATCCCTCCTAGGCTCCGCCTTCCCCAGTCATTCGACCGACGTAAAGGAGGAATATTTGCATAGGAGAAATCATATGATACCGTGGTGACTGTAGTTAGAGAAAATAAATCATCAGACCTGATTAAAAAACCAGGGCGGGCCGTGGACCGGACACACCGTTGGAGAAAGTAATTTATCAGGTAAACATAAATTCTGTTTTCTCCAACATAGGTGTGTCCGGTCCACGGCGTCATCCTTACTTGTGGGAACCAATACCAAAGCTTTAGGACACGGATGATGGGAGGGAGCAAATCAGGTCACCTAGATGGAAGGCACCACGGTTTGCAAAACCTTTCTCCCAAAAATAGCCTCAGAAGAAGCAAAAGTATCAAATTTGTAAAATTTGGTAAAAGTGTGCAGTGAAGACCAAGTCGCTGCCTTACATATCTGATCAACAGAAGCCTCATTCTTGAAGGCCCATGTGGAAGCCACAGCCCTAGTGGAATGAGCTGTGATTCTTTCAGGAGGCTGCCGTCCGGCAGTCTCATAAGCCAATCTGATGATGCTTTTAAGCCAAAAAGAGAGAGAGGTAGAAGTTGCTTTTTGACCTCTCCTTTTACCAGAATAAACAACAAACAAGGAAGATGTTTGTCTGAAATCCTTTGTAGCCTCTAAATAGAATTTTAGAGCACGAACTACATCCAAATTGTGCAACAAACGTTCCTTCTTTGAAACTGGATTCGGACTCAAAGAAGGCACAACTATCTCCTGGTTAATATTTTTGGTAGAAACAACTTTCGGAAGAAAACCAGGTTTAGTACGCAAAACCACCTTATCTGCATGGAACACCAGATAAGGAGGAGAACACTGCAGAGCAGATAACTCTGAAACTCTTCTAGCAGAAGAAATTGCAACCAAAAACAAAACTTTCCAAGATAATAACTTAATATCTACGGAATGTAAGGGTTCAAACGGAACCCCTTGAAGAACTGAAAGAACTAAATTGAGACGCCAAGGAGGAGTCAAAGGTTTGTAAACAGGCTTGATTCTAACCAGAGCCTGAACAAAAGCCTGAACATCTGGCACAGCCGCCAGCTTCTTGTGAAGTAAAACAGATAAAGCAGAAATCTGTCCCTTCAAAGAACTTGCAGATAATCCTTTCTCCAAACCCTCTTGTAGAAAGGATAGAATCTTAGGAATTTTTACCCTGTTCCATGGGAATCCTTTCGATTCGCACCAACAGATATATTTCTTCCATACTTTATGGTAAATTTTTCTAGTTACAGGCTTTCTAGCCTGAATAAGAGTATCAATGACAGAATCTGAGAACCCACGCTTTGATAAAATCAAGCGTTCAATCTCCAAGCAGTCAGTTGGAGTGATGCCAGATTCGGATGTTCGAACGGACCTTGAACAAGAAGGTCCCGTCTCAAAGGTAGCTTCCATGGTGGAGCCGATGACATATTCACCAGGTCTGCATACCAAGTTCTGCGTGGCCACGCAGGAGCTATCAAGATCACCGAAGCCCTCTCCTGATTGATCCTGGCTACCAGCCTGGGAATGAGAGGAAACGGTGGGAACACATAAGCTAGGTTGAAGGTCCAGGGCGCTACTAGTGCATCTACTAGAGTCGCCTTGGGATCCCTGGATCTGGACCCGTAGCAAGGAACCTTGAAGTTCTGACGAGACGCCATCAGATCCATGTCTGTAATGCCCCATAATTGAGTTATTTGGGCAAAGATTTCCGGATGGAGTTCCCACTCCCCCGGATGAAATGTCTGACGACTCAGAAAATCCGCTTCCCAATTTTCCACTCCTGGGATGTGGATTGCAGACAAGTGGCAGGAGTGAATCTCCGCCCATTGAATTACTTTGGTCACTTCTTCCATCGCCAGGGAACTCCTTGTTCCCCCCTGATGGTTGATATATGCAACAGTCGTCATGTTGTCTGATTGAAACCTTATGAATTTGGCCTTTGCTAGTTGAGGCCAAGCCTTGAGAGCATTGAATATCGTTCTCAGTTCCAGAATGTTTATCGGGAGAAGAGATTCTTCCCGAGACCATAGACCCTGAGCTTTCAGGTGTTTCCAGACCGCGCCCCAGCCCACCAGGCTGGCGTCGGTCGTTACAATGACCCACTCTGGTCTTCTGAAGCTCATCCCTTGGGACAGGTTGTCCAGGGTCAGCCACCAACGGAGTGAATCTCTGGTCCTCTGATCTACTTGGATCGTCGGGGACAAATCTGTATAATCCCCATTCCACTGTCTGAGCATGCACAGTTGTAATGGTCTTAGATGAATTCGCGCAAAAGGAACTATGTCCATTGCCGCAACCATCAAACCTATTACTTCCATGCACTGCGCTATGGAAGGAAGAAGAACAGAATGAAGTACTTGACAAGAGCTTAGAAGTTTTGATTTTCTGGCTTCTGTCAGAAAAATCTTCATTTCTAAGGAGTCTATTATTGTTCCCAAGAAGGGAACTCTTGTTGACGGGAATAGAGAACTTTTTTCTACGTTCACTTTCCACCCGTGAGATCTGAGAAAGGCTAGGACAATGTCCGTATGAGCCTTTGCTTGTGGCAGAGACGACGCTTGAATCAGTATGTCGTCCAAGTAGGGTACTACTGCAATGCCCCTTGGCCTTAGCACCGCTAGAAGGGACCCTAGTACCTTTGTGAAAATTCTTGGAGCAGTGGCTAGTCCGAATGGAAGTGCCACAAACTGGTAATGCTTGTCCAGAAAGGCGAATCTTAGGAACCGATGATGTTCCTTGTGGATAGGAATATGTAGATACGCATCCTTTAAATCCACCGTGGTCATGAATTGACCTTCCTGGATGGTAGGAAGAATTGTCCGAATGGTTTCCATCTTGAACGATGGAACCTTGAGAAATTTGTTTAGGATCTTGAGATCCAAAATTGGCCTGAAAGTTCCCTCTTTTTTGGGAACTATGAACAGATTGGAGTAAAACCCCATCCCTTGTTCTCCTAATGGAACAGGATGAATCACTCCCATTTTTAACAGGTCTTCTACACAATGTAAGAATGCCTGTCTTTTTATTTGGTCTGAAGACAATTGAGACCTGTGGAACCTTCCCCTTGGGGGTAGTTCCTTGAATTCCAGGAGATAACCTTGAGAAACTATTTCTAGCGCCCAAGGATCCTGAACATCTCTTGCCCAAGCCTGAGCGAAGAGAGAGAGTCTGCCCCCCACCAGATCCGGTCCCGGATCGGGGGCCAGCATCTCATGCTGTCTTGGTAGCGGTAGCGGGCTTCTTGGCCTGCTTACCTTTGTTCCAGCCTTGCATCGGTCTCCAGGCTGGCTTGGTTTGAGAAGAATTACCCTCTTTCTTAGAGGATGTAGAATTTGAGGCTGGTCCGTTTCTGCGAAAGGGACGAAAATTTGTTTTATTCTTAGCCTTAAAAGACCTATCCTGAGGAAGGGCGTGGCCCTTTCCCCCAGTGATGTCTGAAATAATCTCTTTCAAGTCAGGGCCAAACAGCGTTTTCCCCTTGAAAGGGATGTTAAGCAATCTGTTCTTGGAGGACACATCCGCTGACCAAGACTTCAGCCAAAGCGCTCTGCGCGCCACAATAGCAAAACCTGAATTTTTCGCCGCTAATCTAGCTAATTGCAAAGTGGCGTCTAAGGTAAAAGAGTTAGCCAACTTAAGTGCTTGAACTCTGTCCATAACCTCCTCATAAGAAGATGCTTTATTGAGCGACTTTTCTAGTTCCTCGAACCAGAAACACGCTGCTGTAGTGACAGGAACAATGCATGAAACTGGTTGTAGAAGGTAACCTTGCTGAACAAACATCTTTTTAAGCAAATCCTCTAATTTTTTATCCATAGGATCTTTGAAAGCACAACTATCTTCTATAGGGATAGTGGTGCGTTTGTTTAGAGTAGAAACCGCCCCCTCGACCTTGGGGACTGTCTGCCATAAGTCCTTCCTGGGGTCGACCATAGGAAATTATTTCTTAAATATAGGGGGAGGGACAAAAGGTATGCCGGGCCTTTCACATTCTTTATTTACAATGTCCGCCACCCGCTTGGGCATAGGAAAAGCTTTGGGGGGCACCGGGACCTCTAGGAACCTGTCCATCTTACATAATTTCTCTGGAATGACCAAATTGTCACAATCATCCAGAGTAGATAACACCTCCTTAAGCAGAGCGCGGAGATGTTCCAATTTAAATTTGAATGTAATAACGTCAGGTTCAGCTTGTTGAGAAATTTTTCCTGAATCTGAAATTTCTCCCTCAGACAAAACCTCCCTAGCCCCTTCAGACTGGTGTAAGGGCATGTCAGAACCATTATCATCAGCGTCCTCATGCTCTTCAGTATCTAAAACAGAGCAGTCGCGCTTTCGCTGATAAGTGGGCATTTTGGCTAAAATGTTTTTAATAGAATTATCCATTACAGCCGTTAATTGTTGCATAGTAAGGAGGATTGGCGCACTAGATGCACTAGGGACCTCCTGAGTGGGCAAGACTGGTGTAGACATAGAAGGAGATGATGCAGTACCATGCTTACTCCCCTCACTTAAGGAATCATTTTGGGCAACATTATTATCAGTGGCATCATTGTCCCTACTTTCTTTGTCACATTCATCACATATATTTAAATGGAGAGGAACCTTGGCTTCCGAACATACAGAACATCGTCTATCTGATAGTTCAGACATGTTAATAGGCATAAACTTGATAACAAAGCACAAAAAACGTTTTAAAATAAAACCGTTACTGTCTCTTTAAATTTTAAACTGAACACACTTTTTTACTGAATATACGCAAAAGTATGAAGGAATTGTTCAAAATTCACCAAAATTTCACCACAGTGTCATAAAGCCTTAAAAGTATTGCACACCAAATTTGAAAGCTTTAACTCTTAAAATAACGGAACCGGAGCCGTTTTTACATTTAACCCCTATACAGTCCCTGGTATCTGCTTTGCTGAGACCCAACCAAGCCCAGAGGGGAATACGATACCAAATGACGCCTTCAATAAGCTTTTTCAGTGGATCTGAGCTCCTCACACATGCATCTGCATGCCTTGCTTCTCAAAAACAACTGCGCATTAGTGGCGCGAAAATGAGGCTCTGCCTATGACTAGAGAAGGCCCCCAATGAAAAAGGTGTCCAATACAGTGCCTGCCGTTTTTTTAACAGAATTCCAAAGATTAAAATAACTCTCCAAAGTTGTAAACCATTAAATATGCTTATAAAGTAATCGTTTTGGCCCAGAAAAATGTCTACCAGTCTTTAAAGCCCTTGTGAAGCCCTTATTCTTATATTGAAAATTAGGAAAATGGCTTACCGGATCCCATAGGGAAAATGACAGCTTCCAGCATTACCAAGTCTTGTTAGAAATGTGTCATACCTCAAGCAGCCAAAGTCTGCTCACTGTTTCCCCCAACTGAAGTTAATTCCTCTCAACAGTCCTGTGTGGAAACAGCCATCGATTTTAGTAACGGTTGCTAAAATCATTTTCCTCTTACAAACAGAAATCTTCATTTCTTTTCTGTTTCAGAGTAAATAGTACATACCAGCACTATTTTAAAATAACAAACTCTTGATTGAAGAATAAAAACTACATTTAAACACCAAAAAACTCTGAGCCATCTCCGTGGAGATGTTGCCTGTGCAACGGCAAAGAGAATGACTGGGGAAGGCGGAGCCTAGGAGGGATCATGTGACCAGCTTTGCTGGGCTCTTTGCCATTTCCTGTTGGGGAAGAGAATATCCCACAAGTAAGGATGACGCCGTGGACCGGACACACCTATGTTGGAGAAAAAGGTTGTTATTCTGAAACGGTGTAAATTGAACCGTTGTAAAACGGGGGCCACCTGTATCCTTGTTTCTGCAAGACAGTTCATGGGATATACACTACTTATATTCTCTCCTTTCTAATCTAATCCATGACTGTGTAGGTAGCATATTGTAGGATCCCAACTACTGCATTAAAAACTGTAATTTTGGAAGAATACAACCCTTGGAAAACCTGTTGAGTATGTTTATCTTATGACCTTTGCTATTTCCCATCTAAGAGGAAAAGCAACCACTGTGTCTCATGTTGCAAGATTCTGGATCCAGTTTTACAATTTGGTCACCCTAACAGTGTACATGCACACTCCTGAGTCTAATGCAGTATTTTTTCATGCAATGGTTTAGGTTTTAACAAATGATCTAAAAGAAAGATACAACTCATAATAGAAGTACATTTGGAATTCTTCAGTTTTTAAAGCATGCTCTATTTCAATAAAAAAAAATTGCCTAGATTTAGAGTTTTGCGTTAGAAGGGGTGCGTTAGCTACGCGTGCTTTTTTCCCCCTGCACCTTTTAAATAACGCTGGTATTTAGAGTTCTCAGAAGGGCTGCGTTAGGCTCCAAAAAGGGAGCGTAGAGCATAATTTACCGCCACTTCAACTCTAAATACCAGCGGTGCTTACGGACGCGGCCAGCTTCAAAAACGTGTTCGTGCACGATTCCCCCATAGAAAACAATGGGGCAGTTTGAGCTGAAAAAAAACCTAACACCTGCAAAAAAGCAGCGTTCAGCTCCTAACGCAGCCCTATTGTTTCCTATGGGGAAACACTGCTTAAGTCTGCACCTAACACCCTAACATGTACCCCGAGTCTAAACACCCCTAACCTTACACTTATTAACCCCTAATCTGCCGCCCCCGCTATCGCTGACCCCTGCATATTATTTTTAACCCCTAATCTGCCGCTCCGTACACCGCCGCAACCTACATTATCCCTATGTACCCCAAATCTGCTGCCCCTAACACCGCCGACCCCTATATTATATTTATTAACCCCTAATCTGCCGCCCCCAACGTCACCGCCACCTACCTACAATTATTAACCCCTAATCTGCCGACCGGACCTCACCGCTACTATAATAAAGTTATTAACCCCTAATCTGCCTCACTCCCGCCTCAAAAACCCTATAATAAATAGTATTATCCCCTAATCTGCCCTCCCTAACATCGCCGACACCTAACTTCAAGTATTAACCCCTAATCTGCCGACCAGACCTCGCCGCTACTCTAATAAATGTATTAACCCCTAAAGCTAAGTCTAACCCTAACACTAACACCCCCCTAAGTTAAATTTAATAGTTACCTAGTTAAAATAATTACAAAATTACCTTTAAAATAAATCCTAACCTAAGTTACAATTAAACCTAACACTACACTATCAATACATTAATTAAATAAACTATCTACAATCATCTACAATTAAATCAACTAAACTAAATTACAAAAACAAGCAAACACTAAATTACAAAAAAAACCCCACTAAATTACAAAAAATAAAAAAAGATTACAAGAATTTTAAACTAATTACACCTACTCTAAGCCCCCTAAAAAAATAACAAAGCCCCCAAAATAAAAAAATGCCCTACCCTATACTAAAATAAAAATTAAACAGCTCTTTTACCTTACCAGCCCTTAAAAGGGCCTTTTGCGGGGCATGCCCCAAAGAAAACAGCTCTTTTGCATTTAAATAAACATACAATACCCCCCCAACATTACAACCCACCACCCACATACCCCTAATCTAACCCAAACACCCCTTAAAAAACCTAACACTAAGCCCCTGAAGATCTCCCTACCATATCTTCACCACGCCGGGTATCACCGATCCGTCCAGAAGAGGGTCCGAAGTCTTCATCCTATCCGGCAAGAAGAGGGCATCTGGACCGGTAGACATCTTCATCCAGGCGGCATCTTCTATCTTCTTCCATCCGGCGTGGAGCGGGACCATCTTGAAGCAGCCGACGCGGATCCATCCTCTTCTAACGACGTCTTAAGTCCGAATGATTCTATCAGCCAATCGGAATTAAGGTAGGAAAAATCTGATTGGCTGATTTAATCAGCCAGATTCAAGTTCAATCCAATTGGCTGATCCAATCAGCCAATCAGATTGAGCTTGCATTCTATTGGCTGTTCTGATCAGCCAATAGAATGCAAGCTCAATCTGATTGGCTGATTGGATCAGCCAATCGGATTGAACTTGAATCTGATTGGCTGATTAAATCAGCCAATCAGATTTGTCCTACCTTAATCAGCCAATCAGATTGAGCTCGCATTCTATTGGCTGATCGGAACAGCCAATAGAATGCGAGCTCAATCTGATTGGCTGATTGGATCAGATAAATCAGATTGAACTTGAATCTGATTGGCTGATTAAATCAGCCAATCAGATTTTTCCTACCTGAATTCCGATTGGCTGATAGAATCCTATCAGCCAATCGGAATTCGAGGGACGCCATCTTGGATGACATCCCTTTAAGGAACCTTCATTCGGACTTAGGACGTCATTAGAAAAGGATGGATCCGCGTCAGCTGCTTCAAGATGGTTCCGCTCCGCGCCGGATGGAAGAAGATAGAAGATGCCGCCTGGATGAAGATGTCTACCGGTCCGGATGCCCTCTTCTTGCCAGATAGGATGAAGACTTCGGACCCTCTTCTGGACGGATCGGGGATACCCGGCGTGGTGAAGATAAGGTAGGGAGATCTTCAGGGGCTTAGTGTTAGGTTTTTTAAGGGGTGTTTGGGTTAGATTAGGGGTATGTGGGTGGTGGGTTGTAATGTTGGGGGGGGGGTATTGTATGTTTATTTAAATGCAAAAGAGCTGTTTTCTTTGGGACATGCCCCGCAAAAGGCCCTTTTAAAGGCTGGTAAGGTAAAAGAGCTGTTTAATTTTTATTTTAGTATAGGGTAGGGCATTTTTTTATTTTGGGGGCTTTGTTATTTTTTTAGGGGGCTTAGAGTAGGTGTAATTAGTTTAAAATTCTTGTAATCTTTTTTTATTTTTTGTAATTTAGTGGGGGTTTTTTTTGTAATTTAGTGTTTGCTTGTTTTTGTAATTTAGTTTAGTTGATTTAATTGTAGATGATTGTAGATAGTTTATTTAATTAATTTATTGATAGTGTAGTGTTAGGTTTAATTGTAACTTAGGTTAGGATTTATTTTAAAGGTAATTTTGTAATTATTTTAACTAGGTAACTATTAAATAGTTATTAACTATTTAATAGCTATTGTACCTGGTTAAAATAAATACAAAGTTGCCTGTAAAATAAATATAAATCCTAAAATAGCTACAATATAATTATTATTTATATTGTAGCTATATTAGGGTTTATTTTACAGGTAAATATTTAGCTTTAAATAGGAATAATTTATTTAATAAGAATTATTTTATTTCGTTAGAATAAAATTATATTTAACTTAGGGGGGTGTAAGTGTTAGGGTTAGACTTAGCTTTAGGGGTTAATACATTTATTAGAGTAGCGGCGAGGTCCGGTCGGCAGTTTAGTGGTTAATACTTGAAGTTTGGTGTCGGCGATGTTAGGGAGGGCAGATTAGGGGATAATACTATTTATTATAGGGTTTTTGAGGCGGGAGTGAGGCGGATTAGGGGTTAATACATTTATTATAGCAGCGGTGAGGTCTGGTCGGCAGATTAGGGGTTAATAATTGTAGGTAGGTGGTGGCGACGTTGGGGGGGGGCAGATTAGGGGGTAATAAATATTATGTAGGGGTCGGCGATGTTAGGGGCAGCAGATTAGGTGTACATAGGGATAATGTAGGTTGCGGCTGTGTGCGGTCGGCAGTTTAGGGGTTAAAAATTTTTAATAGAGTGGCGGCGATGTGGGGGGGGCTCGGTTTAGGGGTACATAGGTAGTTTATGGGTGTTACTGTACTTCATAGCTTTATGAACCGGCGTTAGCCCAGAAAGCTCTTAACTCCTGGCTTTTTTCTGCGGCTGGAGTCTTGTCGTTAGATTTCTAACGCTCACTTCAGCCAAGACTCTAAATACCAGCGTTAGAAAGATCCCATTCAAAAGATAGGATACGCAATTGACGTAAGGGGATCTGCGGTATGGAAAAGTCGCGGCTGGAAAGTGAGCGTTAGACCCTTTCCTGACAGCGGGCGGTAAAAACCAGCGTTAGGACCCCCTAACGCTGGTTTGGACGGCTAACGCAGAACTCTAAATCTAGGCGAATATTCATTTTGCCTATTTTCTTTTCTTTTTTCAATCTGTAAAATGTCTAATTATATATACTGTCCTTATCATTCATGTCAGTGATTATTTTTTTCCATAAAAAAAAGTAAAACATATTTTGTAACATTTACATTTCATTAGTATTGAAATGGATCTTGCTATTTGCAATTAAATGGACCCTCTTTTCTCTTTCATAGCATATTTATACTGTATTAAAGTTAGGAAATTTAAATACCTTCTTGACATAGGTATCCACATAATTTTTTCTGAATGGGAGAGAATTGAAACTTACTCACGTATGTGCTTATTCTTAGATATAAGAAGCAAATAGCCCCCCCCCCGGCTCCCACTTGGTGCAGCCTATGATACTACAAGGTATATTTACCAATGCCTACATTCTCTTGCAATTCTGGGTTTTATAGCATTGTAGTCACATACCTCAGTACATAGCTGGACCAATATTTCTTCAGTTGAGCTGAATGTGTGAAATTCTATGCTGAGTAAAAATATACAAAGTAAAGAGTATGTCATAAAACAACTAGCTGAAAGAAGAAGAAACGTCTTATTGACAATACCTCTCTAAACCCAGCAAAATATTGTGCCTAAAGGTTTAATTTTGTTTATGGATCTCATTAATGTCTACACCTAAAACCAATAATCAGAGAGGAAATGTTCTAGTATGATTAAAGACAAATGGAACATGATGAGACTGGCCCTAGGACAGTATTCTAAATTATAGCGCTATTTTGCAGCAGACCATGTCCCACACATTGCAAGACCTTTCCGCAGTCTAGATCTGAGTGATAAACACACACACACACAGACATACTGTGATCTATGGAATAAAACTCTTAAAGTGATGGTAAACTATAACATTTGTATTTACAATATTTATAATTATAAAGTAAAAGATCTCTATTTCTTACTTCAGTGACGATTCAGGCTGTAGCCAGTCGTTTTGTGCTCCCTTTGGCTTCCAAAACCAGGGGCATTATTTTTTACTTGCTGGATGCCAAAGGGGGTGTGATACGATTGGCTATAGCCTGAATCGTCATTGAAGTAAGAAATAGATTATCCGTTACCGGCGGAGGAATAGCGGATATATAAAGACATGAAAGTGGAATTATTTAAAAAAGTAGGGGTTACAAAGCCTTTCATGAATTAAAGTCCTCATCTTTTACTTTATCATTATAAATATTGTAAATACACACATTAAAGTTTACCATAACTTGAAGTATCATGTAAATTAGCTTTTAGTTCAATTTTCTTCTTTTTTTTTTCTTTGCTACATACAGTAACTCCATAAATTTACAAGTATTTGTCACACAAATATGAACAGGGCTTCCCAGCTCCAGTCCTTTGGACAGGCCAAATTTTTAGGATTACTTGGATGAGAACTGGTTTAAAAAAACAAACAACAGCAGCTAATAGTCTTCATGAAATCTGGACAGTGATTATAACGGTATATGGAAGTCAAAAGTACACTTTATTGATTCAGATAGAACATATTATTTTGGGAAATTGTTTTTCCAATTTACACATATTATCAAATTTTGTTCTCTTGATATCCTTTGTTAAATAGCACAACTAGGAAGGCATAGGAACACTAATACAAGCAGAGGCGTAACTAGAAGCCACAGGGCCCAGGTGCAAGAATCTAAGAAGGGCCAACCCCCTCCCTCACCCAAAAATGCCCCCACCCAAAAAAAGTGAATTTGATGCATAACTTTTTTTTAACATTTAACACAGAAAAAAATGTCTGCAAAAGGAGGTACCCTGTGCCCACAGTCTGTGAGATGGTCTGACCCCCTATTACTGTATATAGTGACACTGTTTAACCCACCAGTACTGTATATAATGAGTCAGTGACACAGTCTGTAATCTGCTGGTGAGATGGCTGGCCTGACCCTTCCCGCCCCAGTACTTTATAAAGTGACCACAGTAGTCTGTGACATAGTCCAGCCCCCCGTACTGTATATAGTGGTACTGTATAGGGACACTGTTTACCCCCTCCCCCCATGCTGTAGTAGCAAGGTCTGTAATTTGCTGGTTCCACAAACATACACACACACACACACATACATGCATAAATACACACACTGTCAAATACATACATACACAGACTAACCCCTGTAGTCAGAGACACTAGTGAAGCATCATGTCACACTCATATGATATCAGTGCAGGCCACTTGGGGGCCCAGTCACAATTGCAACCTCTGCACCCCCTGTAGTTTTGCCCCTGGTTACAAGCATTGTTGATACTTGAAAGCTTGGGAATGTTTCTAGATATGCTCTTTAATATGCTCAGCGGATCATGTCCGACAGACATTGCTGAATGCCATTGCACAAGCAGTTCTGGTGAACTGCTTGTGCAATGCCGCCCCCTGCAGATTTGTGGCCAATTGGTCGCTAGCAGGAGGTGTCAATCAACCCGATCGTATCTGATCGGGTTGATTGCTGTCCGCCGCTTCACAAGTTGAAAGTTAAACCTAGGTAGGCTCATATGATAATTTCTAAGCCCTTGAAGGCCAACTCTTATCAAATGCTTTTTTGTTTGCTTTTCACAACAGGGGAGAGCTAGTTCATGTGAGCCATAAAGATAAATTTGTGATCACGCCTGTGGCTTGTGGCAGACACTGCACTAATTGGCTAAAATGCAAGTCAATATATAATAAATAAAATGTCATGTGATCAGGGGGCTGTCAGAAGATGCTTAGATACAAGTTAATCACAGAGGTAAAATGTATATTAATATAACAGTGTTGGTTATGCAAAACTGGGGAATGGGTAATAAAGGGATTATCTATCTTTATAAACAATAACAATTCTGGTGTAGGCTGTCCCTTTAATATTGCTATCTATGTAGTGATTGTTCAGAGGCTGAAGTCACTTCCTACACCTCAAGTCTCCCCCATGCTGGTATATAGGCCATTAAAACTACAGGGAGTGCAGAATTATTAGGCAAATGAGTATTTTGACCACATCATCCTCTTTATGCATGTTGTCTTACTCCAAGCTGTATAGGCTCGAAAGCCTACTACCAATTAAGCATATTAGGTGATGTGCATCTCTGTAATGAGAAGGGGTGTGGTCTAATGACATCAACACCCTATATCAGGTGTGCATAATTATTAGGCAACTTCCTTTCCTTTGGCAAAATGAGTCAAAAGAAGGACTTGACAGGCTCAGAAAAGTCAAAAATAGTGAGATATCTTGCAGAGGGATGCAGCACTCTTAAAATTGCAAAGCTTCTGAAGCGTGATCATCAAACAATCAAGCGTTTCATTCAAAATAGTCAACAGGGTCGCAAGAAGCGTGTGGAAAAACCAAGGCGCAAAATAACTGCCCATGAACTGAGAAAAGTCAAGCGTGCAGCTGCCAAGATGCCACTTGCCACCAGTTTGGCCATATTTCAGAGCTGAAACATCACTGGAGTGCCCAAAAGCACAAGGTGTGCAATACTCAGAGACATGGCCAAGGTAAGAAAGGCTGAAAGACGACCACCACTGAACAAGACACACAAGCTGAAACGTCAAGACTGGGCCAAGAAATATCTCAAGACTGATTTTTCTAAGGTTTTATGGACTGATGAAATGAGAGTGAGTCTTGATGGGCCAGATGGATGGGCCCGTGGCTGGATTGGTAAAGGGCAGAGAGCTCCAGTCCGACTCAGACGCCAGCAAGGTGGAGGTGGAGTACTGGTTTGGGCTGGTATCATCAAAGATGAGCTTGTGGGACCTTTTCGGGTTGAGGATGGAGTCAAGCTCAACTCCCAGTCCTACTGCCAGTTTCTGGAAGACACCTTCTTCAAGCAGTGGTACAGGAAGAAGTCTGCATCCTTCAAGAAAAACATGATTTTCATGCAGGACAATGCTCCATCACACGCGTCTAAGTACTCCACAGCGTGGCTGGCAAGAAAGGGTATAAAAGAAGAAAATCTAATGACATGGCCTCCTTGTTCACCTGATCTGAACCCCATTGAGAACCTGTGGTCCATCATCAAATGTGAGATTTACAAGGAGGGAAATCAGTACACCTCTCTGAACAGTGTCTGGGAGGCTGTGGTTGCTGCTGCACGCAATGTTGATGGTGAACAGATCAAAACACTGACAGAATCCATGGATGGCAGGCTTTTGAGTGTCCTTGCAAAGAAAGGTGGCTATATTGGTCACTGATTTGTTTTTGCTTTGTTTTTGAATGTCAGAAATGTATATTTGTGAATGTTGAGATGTTATATTGGTTTCACTGTTAAAAATAAATAATTGAAATGGGTATATATTTGTTTTTTGTTAAGTTGCCTAATAATTATGCACAGTAATAGTCACCTGCACACACAGATATCCCCCTAAAATAGCTAAAACTAAAAACAAACTAAAAACTACTTCCAAAAATATTCAGCTTTGATATTAATGAGTTTTTTGGGTTCATTGAGAACATGGTTGTTGTTCAATAATACAATTAATCCTCAAAAATACAACTTGCCTAATAATTCTGCACTCCCTGTATTGATGTGAAATGGAGAGGCATCAAGACACAAGTATTCACTTTGATCAAAGATATCAGAGGTTGTTTTTTTTTAGATGCTTCAAAGTTAAAACATTTGGTTACCTCTGAAATCCCAAGTTTTCTGAATGCACCCTTTAAAAGCAAATAGAAAAAAAAATAGAAAAAATCATGACTTTGCATGACAACATTACTGTCCCTTTAATGTAATTGTTCCCCTGCAAACCTTTGTACACAGAATCAACCCATATTAAGTTTCAAGACGCCCAATGAATAGAAGATTGTTTTGAGTGGAAAAGATCTGCACAAGGACCTAAGTGTGTGGAGGGAGGGGCAAGCATGAAAAATGAAAGAAACAAATAACAATATTGCTTTAGTTATATGAAACTAATTAGATTGTTATTATTAAGGTAATTATTACTTTTCTTTAGTTAAATAAAACTATTTATATTGTTATTATTAAGGTAATGATTTCAGCAATGCATTTTGAATACCGTAAAAACATTATGCAACATGCTTATGCTTGCAAAAACTGCTTCTTTTAACAGTGCTATCTTTTGCACACTAATGTCAATATCAGAAACAAGTATTATAGCAAACAAAATAGTTTGTGTCTCGTTAAAGGGACATTTAACACTAAATACATTTCATGCACCTCCCTCTTCTCATGGGTGCCGCCATGTTGAAACCTAGGCTGCACTGCAGGTATCTGAAGGAGCAGTGCTGCACATGTGCAAGCTCATAAGCACTGGAATGCAGTGAAAGCTGGATTTCAACACGGCAGCACACAAGACTAGAGGGAGGCGAAACTCAAAACTATGTTTAAAAAATTAATTTAGTGTTTAACACTTGTCCCACACTTTCTAGAAAGGCCAAAAAAGCAAACTCTCTAAAGGGAAACAAAAATTGATTTCTGAGAAGTTACTGAAGAACATTTAATTTCAAACATTTAATTGTAGCAGTGTTTTCATAAAATCTTCAGGTTACACTGAACAGTGCACTTAAAGCCAATCACAACAATCCCTTTAAAAAGTGAATTCTCGCTGTGACTGTTGGTCAGTGTGTGTTTGTTCAGGAAGAAATGATCACAGGGATAAGCCTCATAAGGAATGAATGCTGTCAGTAATTTACAGCTCTGCCCGTTACCTGAGCAAGCAATGTAGGAATTTGGTTTATCATGTTTCAACCATTTCAAAAACATATTTGTTTTTCCAGTTCATAACTGGAAACCTATTGCTTTCGGGTATATAAAAAAAACTGCACTGCAACAAATATTAACATTTTTAAAGGGACAGTCTACTCCAAAAAATGTTATTGTTTAAAAAGATAGATAATTCCTTTATTACACATTCCCCAGTTTTGCATAATCAACATGGTTTCATTAATATACCTTTTACCTCTGTGATTACCTTGTATCTAAGGGGCCTATTTATTAAAGGCCTGTCCGACATGAGCCGATCAGCGGATCATGTCCGACAGACCTCGCTGAATGCGGAGAGCAATACGCTCTCCGTATTCAGCATTGCACCAGCAGCTCTTGTGAGCTGCTGGTGCAACGCCACCCCCTGTAGATTCGCGGCCAATCGGCTGCCAGCAGGGGTGTCAATCAACCCGATCGTACTCGATCGGGTTGAATTGCGGCGATGTGTGTCCACATGCTCAGAGTAGGCGGACAGGTTATGGAGCAGCGGTCTTTAGACCGCTGCTTCATAACTGGAGTCTTGTGATGTATCTTTTTTACCCCCTACTAAATATAAAGCAGGACCACTATATCTGAATTATTCTACCCCCTTCAGTGCAGAGGATGACACATGCTCATTATTCACAATAAGCTATGGATACTGATCACCATGATTTGTTCTTCTGAGGGCTCCCTCTTTTATATGGATCAAGGGGCTCTTTATTTGCACTGCAGCCAGGAAAGCAGACTGCGGTCTCCTTCTGAATCTTGGTGCAGTGGGCGCTCCTAGTGACATCACCACATATATGTGTGATGTCTTCACAAGGAAACCCCTTCAGCAGCTTTCAAATGAGGGAGTCATATGCCTAAAAGTCTCTTAGTTTTTCACCATGGCAACAGTGATGTCATGACAGAACCATATGCATATGAAACAGTATCAGAGGGTGGTATAGCCCCATGTTGCCTCTCAAAATACATAGAGAAACCTGAGACCCCTTATGTAAAGGACCATTAAATAAATAGAAGTGCATACAATTCAGAGCATGTGCTATTGCATTGTATTTTTATAAGTGAGCAGTAGATATTTTTTGACATATTTAAAATGTCAATTTGTTGGCCCCCTGTATCATGTGACAGCCATCAGCCAATCACAGACTCATATGTATACATTGTGAACTTTTGCACATGTTCAGTAGCAGCTGGTGCCTCAGATAGTGTGCACATAAAAAGACTGTGCACAACTTGATAACAGAAGTAAATTGGAAAATCTCTTGAAACTGAATGCTCTATCAGGATTGTGAAAAGTTTAATTTTGGCTTGTATTGTCCATTTAACCTAAGCAATCCTGCTCTTTCAAATGAGTCATATAGATCCCTCAAAACAATGGCGCGACTAGAGCTCTGGTGATTTTATGGAGACCTTTTTACTTTCTCATGAAAGAAGCATATAATAAGGCCCTTCGTTTAAAACAGCGAGGTCCCATTTGCTTATAGCTCTTAAGTGATTTTCACAGTAATAATGATCACTGCACACAAACCATTTGCCTCATTAGTTCAGCCATGCTTCTCTGAACAAAGGAATAATATGAGATGGGAGACCTGGGTAAATATAAAAGTAGTATAAAAGACGGCATCAGAACCTCACGCAGCGAAGAGGTAAGTAGTGCAGCACTTAGTAAATATATATGTATATGCTGATATACATATAAATGTATGTGTTAATATGTGTATATACACATATTAACACATGTAAAGTGCCTTTACATTGCAGTCGAAGGGAACTGTGTGGTCTATGGGAACACACAGTTCCCGTCGACCGCAATGTAAAGGCACTTTTAAGTGCCGTTTTTTCTAACACCCCACTCCCACCAACTTTGAAGCTCCACAACTGCTTAGTACAGTTTTTTTTTTTAGTTTTTAAAAAAAACCTATATTTTTTGTAAATAAAAAACTATAATGGCCTCTATTTTGAGCGCTATTGGGGCACTTTTAGAAAATTATCCAGAGATTGGATCTCTGGTTAATTTTCGGAGCGCTAATTGCTACCACAAGTTTGTGGTAGCAATAACCAGCCACTTGTAATGGCTGGTTAATTATTGCGCTCCCGTAAATTACCAAATTTGCCCGTTTGTGGGAGCACGATAATTTGACGCTCTACTAGTAATCTAGCCCAATAAATTCTAATTTCCAATTATTAATTGATATTGATTAATATCAGTATAAAACCCTCTATTTTGGGAAGGTGAAATTATGCTAAACGCGAGACAAAAACATGCACGTTTGAAATAATTAGGAAGCGATGACTCCTGTGCTGCTATTTACTAGGTGCAACATAGAAAACAACACAAAATGTAATTTATTTATGTATTTTAATTTAATATGGTGACATGTTCTAGTGCTATGTGCTATGCTAGTGCTTTTTTCTTCTTTTAATAATTAAGGTTTTAATTATTGAACAGATGTAAAAGTCAAAATTAAACTTTTAAGAGACGTTACTACTTTAACTTACATCTATTATTAAATAGTTCTCTTGGTATCCTTAGATGAAAAGCATACATAGGTAGGCTCAATAGCAGCAATGCACTACAGGAAGCTAGATGGTTAATGGTGGCTACAGACATATACTCCATTAGAGCCCAGTGGTACATTACTGCTTTGTAGCTGACTTTAAAGGAACAGTTTACTCCAGAATTTTTATTGTTTAAAGGGACAGTATACACTCATTTTCATATAACTGCATGTAATAGACACTACTATAAAGAATAAGATGCACAGATACTGATATAAAAATCCAGTATTAAACTGTTTAAAAACTTACTTAGAAGCTGTCAGTTTGGCTCTGTTGAAAAGGTAGCTGGAAAGCCCACTGCAAGTGGCAAATAAGACACTTCCCCCCTCCCCCTTCTTTTGCATATGAAAAGACCCTTTACACAAACAGCAGCAAGCTGGAGAAGGTAGCTGACAGTATTCACATAAAACTTTGGGGCTTGGTTAGGAGTCTGAAAATCAGAGCAATGTTATTTAAAAATAAGCAAAACTATACATTTATTTTTTTAAAAAACTTTATGGGCTATATAAATAGATCATCTACAAAACATTTATGCAAAGAAAAAATGAGTGAATAATGTCCCTTTAAAAAGAAAGATTACCCATTCCCCAGTATTGTGTAACCAACACAGTTATATTACAGTTTACATGTGTGATTACCATGCATCTAAGCCTCCCCCTTATTTCAGTTCTTTTGACAGACTTGCATTAGCCAATCAGTGCTGAATCTTAGGTAAACTATATGGCACATATGAACTAGCACTGTCTAGCAGTTAAAAAAAAATGCACTGAGACAGGAGGTGGCCTTCAAGGGTTTAGAAATTAACATATGAGCCTACCTAGGTTTAGCTTTCAACAAAGAATACCAAGTGAACAAAACAAATTTGATGATAAAAGTAAATTGGGGAGTTGTTTAAAATTGCACGCCCTATCTGAATCATGAAAGTTTAATTTTGAATAGACTATCCCTTTAACTAGGTGTTTATTAGAGATGGAAAAAATGTGCTGAAAGTTTAATTCGTTTGGTATGGATATTCGTTTTGGACAATCAAATGTTGAAAGGAATGAAAATCCATTAAAAATCAGTAATCGAATGTTACTTTTGTTTTCGAATGTTCATAATTAAATCAAATATCCACATTTAAAATTTTGAATGTAACATTCCATTTAACAAATACTATTCAGAAGTTCAATAGTTTATGTGGTAGGGAATTAAGTAAATTGATACATTATAGATACAAATATATCAATTTTAATATTTCTATTTAGAATATTACATAACATTTGAAAATACAAAATGAATGAACAAATGTGTTCAAATACGTTTCATTTTTCGAATGTTGCAAAAGATTCGCCCATCTCTAGTGTATATCCCCTTTGTTGAGGATACACACAGTTATATACAAGCAATTGTGCACACAAAACGTTTTCTTCTTGCACTTTTATATCCCTTTAATCATTTTATATCACAATCTTAAAAATGCTTTATGTTCTATTAAGAAAAAGGGGACAGTTTTAATGTTTGCAAAATGATGTCTCAAATGAGAATGTGAAGTGTTTAAAATGCTGAAAAAAAGGAGTCAAACTACCCATACACACATGACATCTAAATGTCAAAACTGACAGCGGAGAGCACATTTCACAACAACATGAGGTAATATAGAAAAGTGAGCTCTTACACTGAACCCCTTTACTGCTGGGTTATTCTAAAGAACAGAGTTGTGTATCCCCTTAATGAGGGCTTAACAGAATGTCTTTGTGAGACAGTCTTGCAGATGTCTTTATTAAAGAAGGTCACTTGTGCACAGCGGCTTGTTGCAAGCAATCAGACCACACAGACCGTAAACAATGGAGCAGTGCCAAGCGACAGGAAATACCTCCCATTCTAAAATTCCATTTTAAAGAGAGACCTAACAACTGCAAAACTGATTCCCCAACATGTAAATTACGAACATAAATTCACCAATATGCCCTGGCTGACTGGGACAGGCATCAGCATGATTTTGGCTGTATTTTTAAGAACCTGGGAGCCAGTGGTCTGGAATGCATCTATGCAATACAAATATCTAACACTAGCCAACATGGAGGTATACTTTGTAGCTGAACAGCGCCAGTCAGACCATTTATCATAACATCCTTCTAGATTTATTACACAATTAAACATTGTTATTTTGCGTTAGTTTGGCAGTCAGAAAAAAAGTCTAACTCATACAATGTATATAGATACAATTAAAGATGTATAAATAATAGAGGTCACCCGTAGGCACGTGCATTCGTCAGTTTCATTAGCTGTTAAATACAGAAGAAGGCGGCCGCTTGCAGCATTTGATACTTTTCGGAGTTGGATTTTTTCTTGTGAAAGTGCAACACACTTTTATCTGGATTTGCACAGATCTTAGAGCATTGTACTTTCACAAGAATAAATTGGTCTCCGACAAGAGCAGAATGCCGCAAGCAGCCACCTTCTGACGCATTCGGCAGCTAATAAAACTGAGGAATGCACATGCCTAGAAGCCAGCCAGTATGCCAAGTGGAAGGGGCCCGGAGGTAAAAAGATACTTAAAGGGACAGTCAAGTCCAAAAACAACTTTCATTTTTCAAATAGGGCATGTAATTTTAAACAACTTTCCAATTTACTTTTATCAACAATTTTGCTTTGTTCACTTGGTATTCTAGTTGAAAGCAAATCTAGGAGGGCACATATGATAATTTCTAAGCCCTTGAAGGCCGCCTCTATTTTATTTACTTTTCACAGCAGGGGAGAGCAAGCTCATGTAGGCCATATAGATAGCATTGTGATCACGCCCGTGGCTAGTGGCAGACACTTCACTAATTGGCTAAAATGCAACTATATGCAAAATAACTAAAAGTCATGTGATTAGGGGCGGTCAGAAGATGCTTAGATACAAGTTAGTCACATAAGTAAAAAGTGTATTAATATAACTGTGTTGGTTTTGCAAAACTGGGGAATGGATAATAAAGGGATTATCTATCTTTTTAAACAACAAAAATTCTGGTGTTTACTGTCCCTTTAATTGGCTCTGTCACAATGATACAAACACTAATTGTTGGATCTCATGGTTTACAAAAAAAAAATTAAAGGGACAGTCTAGTATAAATTAAACTTTCATTATTCAGATAGGACTTTTAATTTTAATCAACTTTCCAATTTACTTTTATCATCAAATTTGCTTTTTTCTCTTGGTATTCTTAGTTTAAACTAAACATAGGTAGGCTCATATGCTAATTTCTAAGCCTTTGAGGGCTGCCTCTTATCACATGCTTTTTAAATCTCTTTTCAACACAAAGAGACAGAAAGTACACGTGGGCCATATAGATAACACTGTGTTCAGGCACAGGGGGTTATTTAAGATTTAGCACAAAACAATGCTAAAGTTAAGACAATAGATAATAAACAGTCAGTCATGTAATCAGGGGGCTGGAAGAAGGTTTCTAGATACAAAGTAATCCCAGAGGTAAAAAGTATATTAATATAACTGTGTTGGTTATGCAAAACTGGGGAATGGGTAATAAAGGGATTATCTATCTTTTAAAACAATAACAATTCTATGGTAGACTGTCCCTTTAAAAAAAGTGAAATATCTATTCTATGACTCAGTGACCCCTGTTCCAGTGTGAAAACATTGGATTTAACCCCGATTTGACTCACGTTTTTATGGTATTTAAATCCATGTGAAGTATGGCTGTTTGAATTAGTTAATTAAAATACAATACAACACAACTGAACAATACATAACATGAAGATCTTTAAGTGTTCGAAACTTTAAGAAAAGGGGTACTGTACGTGCATTTAAAGGACCACTCAATGCAGTAGAATTGCATAATTAACAAGAGCATAATAAAAAAACAATGATTTAACACCTACTCTGAATTTCAAATAAGCAGTACATTTTTTTCTGACAAATTTATTTTTTCTCCTATTTTCCAGCCTCCTGTATCATGTGACAGACATCAGCCAATCACAGATTAGTATACGTATAAGCTGTGAGCTTGTGCACATGCTCAGTAGGAGCTTGTCCCCCAGAATGTGTGTATATAAAAATACTGTGCAAAATCTGATAATGGAAGTAAATTGGAAAGTGTCTTAAAACAGCTGCTCTATCTGAATCATAAAAGTTTGTTTTGACTTGAGTGTCCCCTTAAGAAAGCAAAATATATGTGCTCAATGCAAAAGTAAAAATTGGGAAGTCATTGATTCAATATTTATCATGACTGCCTAATGTGTTTAAAATATTTTTTTTCAATTAAAGGGTCATGAAAGTCAAATTTAAACTTTCAGGATTCTGACTGAGAATCCAATTTTAAGAGACTTCTTGATTTACTTTAGTTATCTAAATTACTTTGTTCTCTTGGCATCCTTTATTGTAAAGCATGCCTAGGTAGGCTCAGGAGCAGTTATGTACTTCTGGAAGCTAGCTGGTGATTGATGACTACACATATGCTCATATGAACCTTGGCCCTGCAGATGTTCCAGAACTACATTTCCCATGATGCTCAACTGGACTTCAGAGTGCCTAAGCATCATGGGTAATGTAGTTCTGAAATATGAGGAGTGCCAAGGTTCCGCAAAGCATTTTGTTTTTGCTCTTTTATGTTATTTTATTTCATTTTCTCTTATGTAATTTGAACACTTGATTGCAGTCATAAATAAACATTTACATGACCATATTTAAGGTTTTGTGCTACATTGGTTAAAAAGTGTCATTTGCACTAGATTTCTTTTTATTACATTCGTTTTTCACCTCTTAGCCAATAGCCGTGCTAGCCTACCTATTTCTCAGGTTTTTTTAAACTGATGAATAAAAGTAACCTTTATTTTTAGTGACAGAAAATCCTAGTGTTTTTGAAATGCTAGAATTTACTATCACTTGGAGAGCAATAGGTTTTAAAATAGTAATGCACTAGATTAGAAAACCTTTAATTGCACTAGAAATTCAACATGTTGTGCAAACACCAGCAATATACAAAAATATTTACTTAATAGTCAAAAAAACTTTCTAATATACTGTATTTCCATGATCAAAACATACACATTATTTTTATTTGCACACTTTCTGAGGCTCCAGCTCCTACTGAGCATTTGATAATTGGCTAATGACAGTCACATGATACAGGGGTAGAGAAAATTGGATTAACATTGAAATTTGCCAGAAAATATTCTACTGCTCATTTCAAGTTCAAATTAAAGGGACACTCAAGTCAAAATTAAACTTTCATTATTCAGATAGAGCATGCAATTTTAAAAACTTTCCAATTTACTTCCATTAACAAAATGTTTACAGTCTTTTTATATTTAAACTTTTTGAGTCACCAGCTCCTACTGAGCATGTGCAAGAATTCACATAATAAACGTGTATGCATTTGTGATTGGCTGATGGCTGTCACATGGTACGTGTATGCATTTGTGATTGGCTGATGGCTGTCACATGGTACAGGGGAGTGGATATAGACATAACTTTTAAATTTATCAGAAAAAAAATTGTCAGAAAAAAGTGCTATAACATTGTCTTTTTATATTTGCTGATTATTCAATAATACTGCATTTAGTGTTCCTTTACAGATCTCGACTTCCGGTGGGAGGCGCGTGCAAAGAGACGTGCACGCTGTCGCTCGGTGAGAGAGAGCCGAATCCAACTAGCCCCGCCACTAATCTCCTATTGCCGGAGGGTGAATCCTGCCTGGGGAGAAGTGAACAACGGAGAATCGGAAGTCCATAACGCCAAACCTGGCCGCCTGGTATCGGCCACCAGCCCGCCACCACCACTAAAGGGAAACTTGGTGAAGGTCAGCAACAGAGGGCGACCCTCACACCCCTAACAAGTCTTAAAGCTTCCTCGGAGGATATAATTCAGAGGACTGCGGACGGCAAGTGGAACTACTATCCAGCAACACCGGTGTACAGAAGGGAGGAGTCCCGGCTGTAGCCGGTGGGAAAACAACAACGCCAACGCAGAAGAAGCAACAGGACGGCAGAGCAGCTCAAGCAAGTATAGCTCATTTATACACTTGCCTTACAATGTGCTTGTCTGTGTGCCTGTGGGAAATGTGAATTGTACCGACTGTAAAAGTGCTAAGGAAGGGGTGTGAGGTTGGTTGACCCGGAGCAACAGTCTACTTGAGTGACGGTCTACGGGCCTGTTCAGTGGTGGGGCCGGTGAGGGAGTAAAAAAGAACAGTTATTTTACAACTCCAGTCGTAAAAAGCTTTGCTGGAAATACCGCACAAGACCATTGATATAGTGGTCGTATAGATATATAGAGGCAAAGTGAACAAGGAATATGGAACACTAAACGCTAAAGTAAGGGAAACTAAGAGTCACAGAAGTACAGCTGGGATCAGAACTGAGCTTGTAAAATTACCAGAGTGCTGGGATATAGATTGAAATTCTGTAACTGACATTGGTTTAAAGTGCTGGTTTCCTTGAACGTCGTTTACCCCGCTTCCAGGTTAATCCCCCCCTGTGTGGGAACTCTAATACGGGATTTGCGAGGCTGCTACAGTGAGAACAGCAGTCTTCAACAGGAGGATATTAGCCCTGTACTTTTCCTGGTCGATATGAGAAAGGGGCTGTGAATATAGAGCTGGAATCGCCAGCAGGGTCAAGCTGAGAAAGTTTGTTTACCTCCACGTCTAAAGCTGTGAAGAGGCAGAAATGAACATGATATAACATAGGCGCCTCTCTCACTGAAACAGTCTGCAGAACATTAGACTTTACTCAGTAAAAAGTCATATATTGTCACTGTATAATTCTAGGCTAGATCTATTTGTCAAGGTCATAGAAAAACCCTATATTTGCATTTATAACAGATTCGTTTATACTTTAAATTTGTTGGGTAGCAGTAAATGTTGCTATAATATTTGTGTTGTGGGATCAGGCGGTTCAGAAAATATTGAAGGAGTATAAACTCTCTTGTTTCTCTGTTTAGATATATATTTCACATTGATAAAATTGAATATTATCTATTAGACACCAGGTCCAGATAGTGGATTCTAGCCGATAGGGGGTGAAAGTTTAAAATCTGCTGTAAAAGGGAACGGTCAGGGTGGAAAGAACCTGATATCACAGAATAACAGTTTGAGCCATAAGCTATAAAATTGTGAAACATTAATCACTAAAAAGTTTTACTAGGGGCCCAGTTGGATCCTACACTTTTGTATCTTTTTTACTCACTTTTTTTATTTTTGTCTTTTTTTTTTTTTTTCTCTTTTTGACACAGTGCAGCAACTGTTGCAATTTAGATCACGGTAGGTGATCACACACTGCAGTTAGTACTGCAAATATAGAATTAAGCTAGAATCACTATTTTTCTTTACACCACATTACACCAACATATTTCATGGAAAGGTATATCCCTAACCTTAAAGTTAAATCCCCAGCGATGCCCCCCAGGAAAGATAAAAAAGTGAAACCAACACATGAGCCAGGCTTAGAAGAAGGTACGGATCAGCAAATAACAGGCACAGAGAAACAGCTGACACTTAATCAGCTAGCAGAAATGATGTTGCCGCAATTTGATTTAGTCAAAAGGGAAATAGCCACTTTATCCTCAGAGATCAGAGCCTTTTCAAATAGGTTATTAGAAGTAGAAGAAAGGATCTCAGGGGTAGAAGATAGACAAAACATTCATGATACAAATTGGTCCAACTATGAGAATAAAATAAAAATAATGCAAGCAAAAATAGAGGACTTGGAAGACAGGTCTCGTAGAAATAACATCCGTATTATCGGATTACCAGAGACAAGCGAGTATAAAGATCTTGTCGCTTTTGCTGCAGTAACTTTACCACAACTATTAGGAATGCAGCAAAAAGAGACAATTCAGGTTGAGAGAGCACATAGAACAGGTCCGGCGAGGGAGCCCCAAGATGGTAGCAGCCGCCCAAGGATGGTCATAATCAAGTATTTAAACTTCCAACACAAAACACAGATTATGAGCCATTATAGAAAAATCCAGGGGTTTAAGATAGATATGAAGCCAATCCATTTGTTTCAGGACTTCTCAGTGGAGACGTCCTCTAAGAGAAAGGCAATGGCACCATACTGCTCAGGGTTAATCAAAGCGGGGTTTCAGGCGAACATGAGGTATCCTGCAAAAATTGTCACTTTTTTAGAAGGTAAAATGTTCATATTAAATACAGTTATGGAAGCAAAGAAATACTGTACAGAAAATGGTATAGAGTTATGACAGAATGAAAAGGGAAAGGTTTTTTTCTAAAGATAGTATTTTGGTTTAACATTGATGAGGCTATATGACAAGAATCACGATGTAGTTTTGTTTCTTTTCCTCTTTTTTTTTTTTTTTCCTCTCTTTCTCCCTTTCTCTCCCCATCACCCGTTATTTACATGTTGGTTGAAGTATGTTTTTTTTTTATTACGTCACAGGGCACCGCTAGTGGCCTTGAACACCCGATCCCGTTTGATCTCGGAAGTGGAACAGGCCCGAGTTTGGTCAGTACCGGGATGGGTATCCGCCGGGGAACACCAAGAGCGGCAGCCATGATCAGGCAAATGGAAGGGCTAAACTCTCTCCCTGACAGAGAGGTAGGAAAAGTTTTAATGCTCTATGTATATCTTTGATTATAGTTTTTAATATAAATATTAAATTGTTATGTTGAAGTTTGTTTCTTGGAATGTGGGTGGTATCACCTCCCCCATTAAAAGAAAGAATGTGTTAAAATTGTTAAAACAGCACACGCCCGACATCATATTTTTACAAGAGCTACATTTGAAAGCAGTAGAGATACAAAAATTGCAAACTAATTGGATTACCGAGATTGTGGCAACTCCCTGCAACAATAGGAAGCGAGGCGTTGCCATAATGTTCAGTAGAAAGCTGACATATGTGGTAAAAAGTCAGATTACAGACCCTAACGGGAGGTTTTTGTTTGTAGAAATTGAAATTAATAATCAAATATGGATTCTGTGTAATATATACGGCCCAAATGAAACTGAGTCAGAATTCTGGGTGACAATAACAAATAAATTGAGGAAGTATTTGGGTCAAAACATAGTAATGGCGGGCGATTTTAACGCCACAATGTGTCCAGAGATTGATAGATTACGATTTAGAGCTAAAAGGAAACATACTAGAGAGGCTAAGCTTTTGAGGAATATGGCCAAGAAGTTAAAATTGCGGGACATCTGGCGTATACAGCATCCGGATGAGCGTGAATTTTCATGCGAATCAAAAGCATTTAACAATTTCTCACGTATAGACATGTTTTTGGTAAGTGAAGGATTATTGACATTAGAAATTACGTTGCATATAAAAGAAATACTCATTTCTGATCATGCGATAATTACAATGCAGATAGAGGATGCTAATATAAAAGGTCGCAATAGGAATATGTTTTCTTTCCCCAAATACATGTATTCAGATGGAAAGTTTAGAAACTTTCTGTCAGAAAAATGGAAAGAGTATTATAGATTGAACAGTTTAGGTACGTTGCGTCCAGAAGTATTATGGGAAGCAGGAAAAGCAGTTCTGCGTGGTGAAATTAAAAATTATATGGTCAAGAGGAAGAGGAAGCTAAAAGCAAGGGAAGCGCAGTTGGGTAGTCAACTTAACAACGCATACAGAAGTTACATAAATACTCCAAGCAATTATGCTTGGAAAAGATATAGAACGGCTAAAGATGAGCACGAGGAACCCGGTACGGAACATGCGGAGAGCATTAGTTATTTTAGATCATTATTCCAACAGGACACAAAGACCGATTAATAAATCACAGGCAGACATGGCAATGATCACAATAGACGCAGAAAAAGCGTTTGATTCAATAATTTGGGAACACCTATTTACGACGCTTAAGAAATTCGGTCTTAATGGTAATTTGGTGCAGTTAATTAAAAAGATTTATACTGCTCCTCGATCTCAACTACTAGTTAATGGTGAATTATCTCAATATCTAACCTTACAAAGAGGTACTAGACAAGGGTGCCCTCTGTCGCCCTTGCTTTTCGATCTCGCATTAGAACCACTGGCTGTACAAATTAGGCAAGAACTTAAAGGTATAGAACTGGGGGGGCATAACGTCGTAATCTCATTATACGCGGACGATATCATGTTACTATTAGAGAACACTAAAAAGAATATCCCTAAAGGTTTGGCAATTATTAATAATTTTACAACTTTTTCGGGATACAAAATTAACAAAGAAAAGTCAGAATTGTTATGGATAAATCAAACAAGAGAGAGCCCTTTACGACATGGGTTTACAGTTGTAAAATCGTTAAAGTATCTAGGCATTAGGATAAGCAAAAATCCTAACGATTGGTATAGTTTAAATTACTCAGATTTCTTTGACAAGTTAGAGGACAGATTAAGTAAGTGGAATGTAAGATACTTATCGCTCTCCGCGAAGATAGCACTGATAAAATCAATCATCTTCCCCAAGTTACTATTTTTACTGCAAAATTTACCCATTTTTATAAACAAACGGGACATAGCAAGATATAATAGAGCATGTGCGAACTTTATCTGGGGGAAAAAGAGAAGCCGCATAGCAACTGAGAAATTGGTTCAAAGTAAAAGATGGACGGGTTTGGCCTTGCCAGACATTAAGAGATACAACATAGTTTCGCTTCTGAAATTCGGAGTAGACTGGCTAACGGAAGCCAATTATGTTACTTATTATGATTTAGAAAATAAATTAATAGAACCATTTGATCTTAAGGCCATTTTACACTACCCATTTAAGAGGTTGCCGAGTAATGTCTGCAATTATTTAACTTATGTCAATGTGGTACGGGCATGGCAGATATTTTGTGGATTAGTAGGGCAGGAATTCCATCTGTCAAAATATTTACCGTTTATTGGTACCCCGGATTTTACACCCGGATTTTTTGACAATGTGGCATTTAGAATCTGGCATAAGAAAGGGCTGAGATATTTTTTTCAATTAGTCCAGGGGGATGAGCAAGTCATGCAAACGTTTGAAGCTTTGGCTAATCAATATCAGTTGCCGACAAAAACCTTCTACGCTTACTTGCAAGCCAGAAGCTATTTATCTAAACCACTGCAAATATACCGATTCGTGTGGGATCCCGGGATTGAGGCAGGAGTGAAATTGTACGCGGGCGGGAAAAGATCAATATCATATTGGTATACACTCTTAAAAAATATAACAGGGCAAGCACATGTAAATGAAAGGGAACGGTTCTTAAGCAAGTACATTAATGAGTTTCAAGTTGAAGACATTGGTATGAGTAAAAGCCTGGCAAATGCAGCTACGAGTGTAACTAGTTGGAAAGAATCACAATTCAAGCTCTTAAATAACTTTTATCTAACTCCTGCGAGGATCAGCAAATGGGGACAAATAGGTCAAAAGGGGAATTGCTTTAAATGTCAGAGAGAGGGAGCAGACTTACTACATTGTATATGGAAGTGCCCTAAAATACATCAATATTGGAGAAAAATCCAATTTTGGGTCAATAGGTTCTTAAGTACGGAATGGGTCCCCCATACGGTATAAAGGTGAGGGCCAATTAATTAATTTGGCCATTTTGGCGACGAGGCATATGATTTTCCTGAAATGGGGTACCCCCGTGGCCCCGACAATTACTGAATTTGTTCACACAATTAAGTTACAAATGATTATGGAAAGACAGTACCTGGCTGGAGGATCAGAAAAGGAGTTAAGGCACTTCTTTGATAAATGGAAGAGGGTAATTTTAGCATGGCCATTACAGGCCCAGATCCAATTTGTTTCACCCCTTAAGCAGAACGTTAACTTTTTGACATTAGTAGCGGGTGAGGTCCTTCCGCCATCTTGGCTTTAATGCCTCTCTGCCAGGGACGTATTAGCAGCCGACTATAAACGGTGATAATAAATAGTGTACATAACGTGGGTGTTTTTTTTTTTTTTTTTTTCTCTCTCTCTCTTTTCCTCTCTTTCTTTTTTTTTCTCTCTTTCCTCTCGTTGCCAAATAGGCATTAAATATCTATATCATGCATAGCTGTAATATTTGGAATAGACAGTAGGACAGCAAGACATGTTAGCAAGCAATAAGCGGAAATTTATGTTTGTACTGTATGCTGTGTTTCTTCAATATGTATATGAGGATGCTGGCTACTATGATTTACGAAGCTTAATAAAAAGTCTAATTAAAGTGTTCCTTTAAATGGACATCAAACTCATATACACACATACACACATTCATACAATCACTGTTTGACACAAAAGGAATTACAGGAAAAGGAGACAAAATAAATAATGAAAAATCATTGAAAATGATTTTACTTCTCAACACAACATGCTATGGGGAATTCAGTTTGAGTTGTGTGTCCCTT